>NW_025209099.1:0-4090 GCF_004010195.1 Chiloscyllium plagiosum | reverse complement strand
GAGGAAACACCACAGAAGCGCTTCACAGGAGGCTCCCAAGCACTGAGGATGTCACCTAGACAGGGGACGAAACATTTGCAACAAAAATTTCCAGCTCGGCGAACAGAACCACAACAACTCTCTCTCTTATATAGTGTAACAAACAGCCAGTACAGAAAATAGTACAGAGAAACAACTTTGATTATGCCATATGCAGCACATACAGGAATGTTCACAGGACTCACTCAAGGTCATGCAGCTGTCGAATACCATCAACAATGTTAGCCCTTCAGCCGATCCTATAGAGATGGTTAATGTACATGGAAGGAGATCCAGTTCTGGGAATGTCTAAACTTGTGGAGAGAAGCAAGTTGATTAAGGAATGGCAAGGGCAGTACTCCTGTTCTTCCTGGCCCACCAGAAATGTTAGAAAAACACTTATGTCTTCTGTACCAACTTCCTTTAGCTACTGGGTTTCCTAAGAGCTGGAAACTAGGTCATTTAGCTTTAAAACAGAAAGAAAGCAAACAGGGTGGCATGGTGGCTCAGTGGTTAGCACTGCTGCCTCACAGCACCAGGGACCTGGGTTCGATTCTAACCTCAGGTGACTGTCTGTGTGGAGTTTGCACATTCCCCCGTGTCTGCTGGGTTTCCAAAGATGTGCAGTTTAGATGAACTGGCCCATTGTATTACGTGCATTAGTCAGAGAGAAATGGGTTTGGGTGGGTTACTACTTGGAGGGTTGGTGTGGGCTTCTTGGGATGAAGGGCCTGTTTCCAAACTGTAGAGAATCTAATCTAATCTGATTAAATATATAAATTAGCATCCTGCTTCCTCAGAGTGGATTGTTGCCCATCCCCAACCTGATTCCATTAAAACTGGATATGGTTTCAAGGTAGGTTAAGTTCGAGATTGAGCCTTAAAACCTTAACATCCCACCTGACGCAAACAATTCGTCAGTGGAGTTGTACTCACCTTGCAAGTTAGAATAAGATCACTGAACCATTTAATACATTGGACCCAGTTTCATAGAATCCCTACAGTGTGGAAACAAACCATTTGGCCTAAAAAGTCCACACTGACCCTCCGAAGAGTAAACCACCCAGGTCCATTTCCCTACCCTATTACTCTACATTTACTCCTGACTAACGTACCAAACCAATACATCTCTGAACATTATGGGCAATTTAGCATGGCAAATTCACCTAACCTGCACATCTTTGGGTTGTGGGAGGAAACCGGAGCACCCGGAGGAACCCCATGCAGACACGGGGAGAATGTGCAAACTCCACACAGTCAGTTGTTACGACATGGGGTAAACCCTCCTCCTTAATTTAAACCAGTCACACAGAAAACTTTTTCCCGTGTGGTAATCTGTAAATAGTTGAGAGGCCAAGAGCTATTTAAAGTACAAATTAACAACTTTATTTTTTAAAGTATAACAGAGAATAATTAGCTAACAACTATTTGCAACTCCTTCCTGCATCCTATGGTTTACTTTCCCCTTCCACAATACTGGTCCGATAAAAATTCCAATTAAGATTTACAAAACAAAACTTATTATCTCAAAACCAGGAAGCTTTCAGTTCTTCTCTGTATTCCTGTCTTCTTTTCTTCCCTTGGGGATTCCACTTCACAGGTTACTGATCGATAAAGGTACCTTTAAGAGAGCTATTCTCAGGCAGTCTTTACATGCTGGTGACTTGCCAGTTCTCCTCCCAACTGTTCAAGTTTCCCAGGTCTTATACCCTCAAAGCATTGGATTGTGTCATTGGCTTTTAAGATTGTCAATATACTAAATTCAAACTGGATTGCAGTATGGTTTTTTGGGGGGTATAATTTAAACTGATCAGCCTAATTCAAATCTGTTTTTGTCTCCAGGCAACCAGCTAGACCACATGTTACATTGTATCTTTTTCAGAACACTTGGTGCTGTCAAGTTGTTCTGCTAGCTTTTAACTTTCTTAAAGGCACAATACACCCACATCTTCATAACACAGTCACCCAAGGCTGGAATCGACCCCAGGTCTCTGGCACTGGGATGCAGCAGTGCTAACCACTGAGCCACCATTTCTGCATGCACATTCCATCTGCCTACAATATAAATGACTTTAATTCAGGCGTGTTGGTCTGGAAAGGTGGCTGTTTCTTGCCATTGTCCAGGAACAGGACTTTTGTACTCTCCTTCACTGCCTCAAGGAGGAGGTTAATGATTTCCTCATGAGTCGACATTGAGACTCAATGGCCTCTTCCATTAACTTTGAAAGTTAGGGTTCCTTGAATGTCAGTGGTAGCCCTAAAGAATTTTGACCTGATCTTTGCATCCCAGCCTGTTGTTCCTTTGTTTAAAAAGGGCAATAGGGATAAATGGGAAATTACAGGCCAGTGAGCCTTACACCAGTGATAGGGGAATTATTGGAGGAGATTCTTAGGGACAGGATTTACTTGCAATTGGAGAAGAAAGGACTTATTAGGGATAGTCAGTGTGGCTTTAAGTGGGTGAGATCTTGTCTCACAAACTTAAGTTTTTGAGGAAATAACAAATATGATTGATGAGGGCAGAGCAGTGGTTGTTGTCTACATGGACTTTGGCAAGGCCATTGACAAGGCCCCTCATGATCGTTGATACAGACGGTGAAGTCACATGGGATCCTAAGTAAGCTGCTACAATAGATACAGACTGGATTGGTCATCGAAGACAGAAAGTAGCAGTGAATGGATTTTTTTTTCTGACTGGACATTTGTGACCAGTAGTGTTCCACAGGGAGCAGAGCTGAAAACTCTGTTGTTTGCATTTTTTATATAAATGATTTGGAGGAAAATGTAGGTGGTCTCATTACTAAGTTTGTGGACGATACAAAAAATTGGGGGAGCGACAAACAGTGAAAAGGATTGCTAGAGGATACAGCAGGATATAGATAGGCTGGAGACTTGGAAGGAGAAATGGCAGATGGAATTTAATCCAGTCAAATGTAAGTTGGTGCTTTTTGGAAGGTCCAATGCAGGAGGGAAGTATACAATATGTGCCAGAACCCTTAGAAGCATTAGCATACAGTGGGATAGGGGCATACATGTTCCTTGAAAGGGGCAACACAAGTAGATATGGTGGTCAAAAAGGCATGCAACGTGCTTCCCTTCATTGGTCAGCGCATACAGTATAAAAATTGACAAGTCATGTTACAACTATATAGAACTTTAGTAAGACCACATTTGGAAAATTGTGCTCACTTCTGGCTTCCACAATATAAGAAGGATGTGGGAGCTTTGGAAATGGCACAGAAAAGGTTTATCAGTATGTTGCTTGGTATTAGCTATGAGGAGAAATCAGACAAACTCAGTTTGTTTTCACTTGAATGTCAAATGCTGAGGGGCAACCTGACAGAGATTTACAAAATTATGAGAGGCATGGATAGAATTGGATAGTCAGGGTCTTTTTTCCCAGATTAGAAACGTCAATTAATAGGGGACATGGGCTTAAGGTAAAAGGAGTAGGTTCAAAGGAGATCTGATAGACAAGAGGATGGTAAGTGCCTGGAATGCGCTCCCAGAGGTGGTGGTAGAAGTAGATACAATAGCAATATTTAAGAGACATGAATAGGCAAGGACTATAGGGATACAGACTGTGTAAAGGCAAAAGATTTGTAGCTTAGAAAGGCATCATGTGTCAGCATAGGTTTGGTGGATTGAAAGGCTTGTCCTATGCTGTACTGTTCATTGTTCTTCGTACATCAGGCATATTCTCTATGCCTTGCAGAAATGCCAGAATTTGTTAATTATAATCACAACATTTATATCATTATCAATAAAGAACCTAATAAATAATTACTTAAAAACCATTGACAAAAGTACTTAATTTTTAACACAGTTTCCATCATACCACTTTATTTCTCAGACCTCTCCAGAATGCTGTGTGACATTGTGAACTGTTGAGTGGACTGCCTAGAACATTGTCAAACAGACTGTCTCATTCCAATTCCTAGGATGCTGTTATGGTCTCATAAAAAAACAGAAATTGCTGGAAAAGCTCAGCAGGTCTGGCAGCATCTGTAGAGAGAAAGCTGAGTTAATATTTTGGGTCCAGGGTCTGTAGTGTTCTGAAGAGTGGTCGCTG
>NW_025209098.1:13299-16000 GCF_004010195.1 Chiloscyllium plagiosum | reverse complement strand
CAGGTAGCTACCAAACATGGTGGGGAAAGACTAAAAAAATTTAAGATGACCCTTCCTGCCCACAAGCACTAGGCAATGGCTGCTCTTACAATATTTAACATGGCGACGTGTCTCTGCAGCAGGCCAATTAGTGACGACGAGGTCAATGATATGTTTCCCTTTTATTGATTTCCTCATAATCTGCAGCAGGGCGGTCCAACAGCCACAGGATCCAGCATTAATACTGAGCACGATATTGACTATGTTGAAAGAAGCTGCCCCCTCTGTCTGGCTGTGTCCACCAGAGAGGTTGGTGATGTTGCTTCGCACATAGCCCTGTTCATGAATCCTGTTTTACAGACAATTTATGTCTGTACCTTGATTAGCCTGTAGGAAACGTATGGCAAGTGACTTCTACATATTGTTCAATGAAGAGTTGATATCTACTTATGTCTTACATATTTTTAAATAAAGCAGACAACACTATTTTTAGTTTAAAATTATTGAAGTGAACAATATTTAAATTACCAGTGTACTAAGCGAACTATTACACAATTTAGTGACTGCAGAAAGCAACTAATTCATGTTCAGATAAGGGAACACGATCTTGCAGTATGCAAGCGGTTGAAAATGACTTTGAATAATGCTTGAATTCAGACAAGGTGTTACGAGGCCTCACCACTACCTCCATAACGCTCTCCAAAATCTGCGTACAGAGTTTCCAAGCTCGAGCTGGACAGTTGTTCACAAATTCCATCACAACAGACCAGCTAGTGACATATCTGAACAACAGGGAAATATGTGGTGCAGACTGGGTGCTGGTGCAAATGCAGTTTCAACATTTGTAAAAATCACCTGACACCATGCATGATATATGCAGCACGTTATCTTATGCTGAACCCTCGATAAACCATATCCTGTGTATTTCAGCTCTACATCATTATCCAAGCAGAATTGCGCAGCTCCACTGACGCCAGGATGATCCCAGCCCAACGTTCTTGTGTGCGACTTGAGCTGGAAATGTCTATGTAAATAATTGGTGCGACTTGAGCTGGAAATGTCTATGTAAATAATTGCAGCATTGTTCTGAATTTTAGCAGCAAAATCTCTTCACTGATAGTCGATATTCCAATAAGCACAAATCTCTTCACTGATAGTCGATATTCCAATAAGCACAAAATCCACTCGTTTCAGTACACTTTTATGAATTAATATGATGAAAGCAATGCACCCATCACAGTTGGAGTTTTGAAATATGAGTCTGGTTACACACCCATGAACTAATTATGATTAGGAAGTGCAAGGGCCTCGAAATGTGCAGTTATTTTCCCATGTACTAACATGGAGTGCTTATATTCACACACAATAGATTTAATGGAACAATATCACTATGTTGTCTAAATATTCTACAGTCAGTTATAAGGACAATTTCGATTGCCTCTGTCACCTCACAGTTCAGTGATATGGTATGTGAATGCCAGTGCCTGTGTCATGCGAGGTATGTACGTTATGCCTCTGATTTTTTTCAATCAGCATATTCATTCAGCTGTTCAGAACAAGCAGGGTACTGACTGGACCAAACCAGCCTGTGGTCACAAATCCCAAACCTCAGTGCCCAGCATGTTAGGACAATATTTTCCATTCAATTTATTCCGGGAATGTGGTAGGAACTGTATTTATTGCTCATCCCGTGATGCCATTGAGAAGATGGTCTTGTGCTGCCACATTGAAACGCTGTGGCCCATGTGCCGTACGTGGACTTACAATACAATTAAGGAGGGAACTTGAAACAAAGACACTGAATGAACAACATTTTCCAATTCAAGTTGGTGGGTGGAACGAAACGTGAACGTATTGGGGGTCTCAACTATCAGCTGCCTTTGTCCTTCTTGCGGGTCGTAGTTTCAAAGGGGCTTTGAAAGGAGCTTTGGTAAATTTCTGCAGAGCATCGTGTAGATGTCAGACATTGTTGCTACTGAGTGTTATTGAATGAGAGGTGAAGCTGCACGCACCATCTGCATCTCTGCATCTTTTCCTATCGTCTCCTCGAGGTCTTGATTTGTATCTCAGTAACCCTCCCTATCACCATAATCGCCATCAGTTACTATAGCAATATCTATCGTTGTTAAGTTCTTCCAGCACCTACAGACTTCTCTATTCCTCAATTCTCCTCCCAAATGCGACACCCATCTCTGTCTGCCTACCCATCGCCAGCTCCTTCACTGCTCCCCGGCTGTATGATTCTGCCGAATCGTTGCTGCTCCATAATTCTCTAACCTCCTCCAAACTCACTGAGCACCGTCAGCTCTTTCAACCCTCCCTATGTCTCTAACCACCCCAGACCTTTCGCTCACTCAATCTCTCTGACCATCTTAGTTCCTTTCCCCGTCTCTATCTCTCTAACCACTTCTGTCCCATACACCTCTCCCTATCTCTCTCAACGTCTGGACCATTACCAGATTCCCTATCTCTCGAACTACTTCCAGCCCCTATACTCCTCCGTACCTCTGTAACCTTCTCATGATACTCCAGTCCTCCATATCTGTCCAGCATCCTTCAGCCCCTACATCTCTTTCTCAGTAACCTCATCCAATTCCTTCCCGGAAACCTATCTCTCTAACTACATCCAGCCTCTTCACCCCTCCCTATATCTCTCAACACCTCCAGCCCCGACAACCGCTCTCCATCATTCTAACCTCCTACCGTGACAACTTCCTTATCT
>NW_025209098.1:7878-10953 GCF_004010195.1 Chiloscyllium plagiosum | reverse complement strand
CAGCTCCAGCCCGCCCAGCCCTACATATCACTTTGATAACGTTTATCCCCCATACCCCTCGCTACTTCTATGTCAAGCTCAAGCCCGACATCCCTCCCCAGCTCTCTCACCTCCAGCTGATGCAATTCTCTGCATATCGTGTAAAAAATACAAAAACACTTGAATAGCCTTTCCTCACATGGACAGGCATCACTATCTCTCTCAGATCTCCAGCCTTGCTTTTCTCTTTTACTGACATCCTCCAACTTATAAAACGACGATTACCTCCTCCAGACATCATTCTTCGTTATCTTTGTGACTTCCTCCACAACCTGCATTGTTTCATCGCCCCCTTTCATGCCCGATCCCTCTCTCAGTAAAGTACCCCAGACTCAATGACAGTTTGCATCCCTTTAACTCTCCCTATCTCTGTACTCTACTACAGCCCTTGCACCCAATACCTATCCATGTAAAATTCGCCAGCACCTAAACCACCCCCTATCCCGATAAAATTCACCAGCACCTACAAACTCTCTCTATCCCTATAACCTTCTCCAGCATCGACACCCAATCCCAAACCCTGGAAGATTCTCCAGCACTTGTAGGCAATCCCTCTTTCCATTTAACATTCTCCAGCACATTCAACTCTCCAGTTCCTGCAACATTCTCTCGCTCCAACACCCCTCCCTATCTCTGTTATAATTGTCCAGTACCTACACTCCGCCCTATCGCTGTAGTGTTGTCCAGTACCGTTGGGGTTGTTAAGACGGCATATAGTGATTTAGCTTTTATTAATAGAGGGATCGAGTTCTGGAACCATGAGGTTATGCTGCAGCTGTACAAAACACTAGTGCGGCCGCATTTGGAGTATTTTGCACAGTTCGTTTCACTGCGTTATAAGAAGGATGTGGAAGCTTTGGAATGTGTGCAGAGGAGATTTACTAGGATGTTGCTTGGTATGGAGGGAAGGTCTTACGAGGAAAGGCTGAGGGATTTGAGTCTGCTTTCGTTAGAGAGAAGAAGGTTGAGAGGTGACTTAATAGAGATATATTAGATCATCAGAGAGTTAGATAGGATGGACAGGGAGAGCCTTTTTCCAAATATGGTGAATGCGAGCACGAGGGGGCATAGCTTTAAATTGAGGTATGATAGACATAGGATAGATATCAGAGGTAGTTTCTTTCCTCAGAATATTAATGGTATGGATTGCTGTATCTGTAACGGTAGTAGATTCGCCAAATGTAAGTACATTTAGGTCGTCATTGGACAGGCAGATGGACGTACATTGAATAATAGAGGTTAGAAGGGCTTCACATTGGTATGACATGTCGGTGCAACATCGAGGGCTGAAGGGCCTGTACTGCGCTATAATGTTCTATGTTCTATGTTCTACCGACACCACTCTCGATCACTGTAGAATTCTCTCTCACTTACAAGCCTGCTGATCCCTGTAACATTGAGCAGCACCTACTGTATTCCACATCCCTGTAACAATCTCCAGCAACTACACCCTTCTGAATTCCTTTCATATCCTCTAGCAACTAACGGAGGCCCTTCCGCCGACACCTTTTCTAGCTCCTGCACTCCTCTCTAATTCTGTTACGTTCTTCAGCACCTATAGGGCCACAATATCCATATAATCTCTGAACATTGAACACAGAGCATAGAAAAATACAATAGACTACAGGTCCTTCTGTCCACGATGTTGCACAATAGATTTATACCAATCTAATATAAAATAACCTAATCTACGCACCTCTCAATTCAATGCTGTCCATGTGCGTCGACAACAGTCGCCTACATATCCCTAATGACTCTGTTTGCATGTCTACGGTTGGTTACGCATTCTATGCACTTATGCAGAACGAACCTACCTCTGAAGTCTCTTCTATGTCTTCCTCTTAAGAACTTCAAACTATGACCCCACGTGGTAGTCAATCCTCGCCTCGGGAAAAGACTCTGTTTATCGACTCTATGCATGCCTCTCATTCCCTTGTACACCTCGATCAGGTCACCTTTCTTCCTCCTTCTCTCTCTAGAGAAAATTCCAAGTTCATCAACCTCTCCTCGTAAGACAAGCCTTCAGATTCAGGCAGTATCCTTCTCCAATCCTTATAACCCTTACTTTCCCTGAAAAGTTCTTCTGAAAATGCACCCGTGCTGTCCCTTACGATCTCCATCCAACGATACCCCCACTTTCCATCCTTATAGTATTCTCCAGCACCTCGACCCAGTCCTTATCCAAATCCCACTCTCCAGCACTTACGCCCATTCATTATACTTGTAACATTCCCAATCATAGACAAACACTTCTTATTCCTGTAATCTGTTCATCCACTCACACACTCACAATCCACTGTAACATTCTCAAGCGCCGACAGCCCTCAATATCCCTGTAACATCTTACTCGATAAACAGAGTCTTTTCCCGAGGCGAGGATTGACTACCACGTGGGGTCATAGTTTGAAATTCTTAAGAGGAAGACATAGAAGAGAGTTCAGAGGTAGGTTCGTTCTGCATAAGTGCATAGAATACGAAACCAACCGTAGTCATGGAAACAGAGTCATTAGGGATATGTCAGCGACTGCTGTAAGAGTAATAAAAAGATGGGGTACTGGCTAACGGTCGGATACTTGGTAGTGTGGATGAGCAGAGGGATCTTGGTGTCCATGTACACAAATCTTTGAAAGTTGCCACCCAGGTAAATAGTGCGGTGAAGAAGGCATATGGCGTACTGGCTTTTATTGGTAGAGGAATTGAGTTCCCGAGTACTGAGGTCATGTTGCAGTTGTATAAGACTCTGGTGCGGCCACATCTGGAGTATTGTGTGCAGTTTTGGTCGCCATACTATAGGAAGGATGTGGAGGCACTGGAACGGGTGCAGAGGAGGTTTACCAGGATGTTGCCTGGTATGGTAGAAAGATCGTATGAGGAAAGGCTGAGGCACTTGGGGTTGTTCTCATTGGAGAAAAGAAGGTTTAGGGGTGACTTGACAGAGGTGTACAAGATGATTAGGGGTTTAGATAGGGACGACAGTGAGAATCTTTTTCCACGTATGGAGTCAGCTATTACAAGGGGGCATAGCTTTAAACTAAG
>NW_025209098.1:0-6744 GCF_004010195.1 Chiloscyllium plagiosum | reverse complement strand
ACCTGTCCTTGTCTCGTTCTCCAGCCCCTGCTGCCACTCCCTGTCCCTGTGACATTCTCCAGCACCTACACCCACTCACGATTCCTGTAACAATCTTAAGCACCTGCACCCGCTGCCTATCTTTGCAAACTTCTCATCCATCTAGACCATTCTCTATTCCTGCAACATTCTGGAGCACCTTCACCACTCCATATTCGGAGAATATCACCAGTACCTAAAAGTGTAACAATGTCCACCAGCTTTGCACACGCCCTCACCGTCTAAAGTTTTTCAGCACCTGCACCCACTCCTTACCCCTGTAATTTGTCCAGGACCCATGCACGCTATCCCTGTAACCATCTCCAGAACCTACACCTTGCACTATCCCTGTTAAAGTTCGCCAGCACCGTCACCCACCCACTATCAATTCAACATCCTCCAGCACCTGCACCCAACGTCTATTCCTGAAACATTCTACAACCGTATCCCTGTAACATTCTCCAGTACTGACAACCACTACCTATCCTTCTGCAGCTCCTGGTCCTGTCGTGGAAATTCAATCGACTTGACTCAACTGTTAGCAAGAGCAAAGAAAGGAGCTTTATTTAAGTTCTGCAGATTTGACCGCGGTACATTCAGCTAGATGCCTCAATGTAAGGGGTATCTGAGCATTGCTCAGATTCTTGCCTTATATGTGTTTCTTATCATGCTCTCAAGGGCATAGACTGGGAAAACTCAAGTTGTTATTCTCTCGTCCCCTGGTCTTGGACATAATCGTTCTTCAGCTTTTGCTGAGTTTGACTGTCGCAAGGTCGAGTTGAATGTTTGCAAAATTCAGACAGAGACAAGCTGGCTGCAAACCTCATCAAAATATTGTTTACAAAGCTCAGCACAACATGAAATTTTAGAAAATCATTCTCTTTCAAATTTCACAGTACATGGATAATTTTCCATTACATTTCCCCCTTTTTGTCATTTTATGACAACAAGGACAACTACAGCAACAACAAAAACTACATTGCCATGATAGCTATACATCAGAACATGTTTAGGAAACACCAGGCCTTTTCTAAGATGCCACCTATCTGTAACACAGCTTTGTGGTGGTATCGTCACTTGCTCTGGTGTTCCCTCTACACATCCCATATTCACACGTCATACTCGTCAACTTCATGGTAGGGTGGGGTCCACGCAATAGGATTTTCCTGCCGTGTGGCCACTGATAGTTTTAGTTTTTGGTATTCCACTGCACTCATAAGCAGTGGCGTAGGCAATTACACAAGCAGGGTGCGAAACACAGCACTCTGAATAAGACGAGTCCTACAATTAGCAGCCCTTGTAGGTTCCAATAACCCAGTCCTCCCGAAAGGAGTTGAGCTATCGGAACCAAGAGTCATCTGCTGGGGTAGGCGGGTGTACATCATATGATTTATTACACTAGTGATAGTTTGGAACTCCTCAGGAATATTCAAACAACATGAGGTACCTAAAATTTTGGAGTCGCCCCCTCTCCGGCTGTCAGAATGTCTAGCACTAATCGATTTTGTGTCACTGCTTCCCGAACTGCCGTGAACTCAATGTTAATGATTGCTAGACTTTCCTCCGTCTCATTTGCTAACAGTAATACACTATATGTGAGGCCATTAATCTTGTTTATTGCCACCGTTGTCCCTGCCACCAAAAGAATGGACGATCCAATGTTCGCTCCTGGTGTAGTTCAGGGGTCTGTGAGAATGTGCCCATTCTCATACCATGGCACATCCCTTCAGGTACGTCTGCTACTGGCGCTTGTGACGCACACTGTTGTGCCTGTAGACAGTATCGCGGGGTAGCAGCACCACTTTCATCCCAGTGGAAGGTGGTGGTACCCTTTATCTCCACAGGCCCATATTATACCCGCCATCATAGTCTAATTATTGATAAAGGAACAAGTAATGTTTATGATCCTTCCATTTGCAAAAGTTGCTGAGCAAAAATCCTTGTTCAAGTACAGCGTCATAGTGTATTGGGAGATTCCCCAAGTCGAGTCTCCCCAGATTGTTGCAAATACACGTTTCTGCCCAGCCTACCACAATGAGGAATTCTGTTGTCGGGAGCGCGTCAACCTCGCGACTGCAGTTGGGCTTGAGTTCGATTGGTGGCACGAGATTTGCCCTAAGTGCTCCCCCTATCAGGGTCAGGGTAGTCGCATCACTTCGGAAGCAGACAGCCAACATTTCTCTCCTGGATTTCTGTGATTGGTTCGGTAGTCCACCATTGGGCTGTGTGCAAACATATCCAACAAGGGTAGCGAACGTCGGATCTCCTGTGTTGTGTTAGGGCCAAAGCAAATGTTCTGTTCCCTTTGCATTTAGCAATGTCCGTTCGCTCTTCCCAACCTACTGGCGTCGGATATACGCCATTTATCTCCTGCAGGGCCACTTCTATAACCGGGTTAGACTCGCTATCATGCCCCGTCGACTCCCTCCACGTTCGGGCGTGACATTAATGCCCCCCACCCTGCTTAGAATTGGATCCATGACCTGGTTTGGCTGATTGACATGCCCTGGTGCTACTATCTTGTGTAGGACCTTCTGCACTGCATCTCAAGTGGGGGATGTGGGGAAACTTTACCACTACGTTCACCTATCTATAGATGTCAGGGAAGGTCCTATCTATTCCACACCACCATACTCCCTTCTCGCTCTTCTGAGTTTCGGATATTTTCACCCGTGCCCAGCTACCTCCTTCCTTGATCATATAATATCTATTTCCCGTGCCAGGTGTCCCTTTGGCTGTGGTGGTTACTACTAAGTGCCAGTCACCAGCCCCGCAAGAACCCCTGCATAACTATTTATTATCCGATTTATAATCGTCATGGATTCTAACCTCCCATGGGTCGCATGTGAACGTCCTCTTCGTAGCCTTAATTAAGATTACAGTCTGTGGTTGTATCCAAAATGTCCCTGCCCTTACGAATAGTCCTACCAGGGCGCTTACTAAAAGTGTGATCTGGTGCAGCCCAATATTCGTATGAGGCTTCAAATCACTACTTGCACTTAATTTGTTTCAGTGCTATCCGATGTCTCCTCATGTCACACCACACGTTTGCAATTGCTGGCGTGTATCCTTGTGGCTCCTTTTGTGATCTTAACTGCTGTCTGTGTTGCAAGGAGCACCTGAAACGGTCCCAGCCATCTCCTCGCATTTCAGTTTTTCCTCCTGAAGTCCTTCATCACTGTCCAGGCTCCAGGTTCTAGATCTTGCAGGTTCCCTCCTGCTGGTTGGGGTCGAGCTGATTTCAGATGATTCTGTGTTTGAGACAAAAGGGCAGAGAGTTTTATACAGTAACACAACATCGCATCCTTACAGTGCCTGTTATCTGTGTTACCTTGGACCAATTCCTGTGCTGGGCTGTGTAACAAATAAAATCTCAAACGGGCCAAAATTAGCTCTTCCTCTCCTCGAGATCTCATATACATTCGCACAATCGGAAGTGCCTTTGTCCATGTCACCCCAAGTTCCTCACAATACTTTGCCAATTTATTTTTAGGGCTGCATTTTCTCTTTCCACTGCCACACCGCTCGCTGGGTGGTCGGGGCAGTGTTATCTCATGTTTATTCCCAAATAATCACTGATCTGCTGTCAGGCATTGTTGACAAATGGTGTCCTATTGTCGGTACTAAGCCTTTCAGGGGTGCCCCATCTTGGAATTATCTCAGTTCGCAAAGCGTTGGCTATTGAACTGGCATCCTGTTTAGATGTCGGGAACGTTTCCACCCATTTGGAAAACATATCAACTATGACCAACAATACCTTTTTCACCTCGCTGAGCGTTAGTTCAATAAAGTCCATCTGCCCGAACAAAATCTCAAACGGGCTAAGATTAGTTCTTCCTCTCCTCCTAGACCTCACATACATCAGCACAATCGGAAGGGCCTTTGTCCATGTCACCACTGGTTCCTCACAACATTTTGTCAATTTTATTTTTAGGGCTGCATTTTCTCTTTCCACTGCCACACCGCTCGCTGGGTGGTAGGGACAGTGTTGTATCATGTTTATTCCCAAATAATCACTGGTCTGCTGTAAGGCATTGTTGACAAATGGTGTCCTATTGTCGGTACTAAGCCTTTCATGGGTGCCCCATCTCGGAATTATCTCAGTTCGCAAAGCTTTGGGTATTGCACTGGCATCCTGTTTAGATGTCGGGAACGTTTCCACCCATTTGGAAAACATATCAACTATTACCAACAATACCTTTTTCACCTCGCTGAGCGTTAGTTCAATAAAGTCCATCTGCAAGTGTTCAAAGGGTTTATTGGTTATGGGTGTGTGCTGCCTGACTCATCTGTATTCCCCTCTCCATATTATTAGTGGCACAGATAGCACAACCTTCACAATATTTCTGGTAGTAATGAGTAAATCCCTTACTGTATCAGTGTGCCGAAATACTGTCATACATCCCCCCTTTTGACACATGGTCCTTACCGTGTGTCAGCTTGGCATGGAATGGAAATAATGATGGTAGTAAACAGGGTTTACCTTTGGGGATACACCATCCGCCTTCCCTGACACTGCCTCCTGGTTTCGTCCACTCACGCTTTTCTTCCTGTGAGGCCTGTGACTGTAACTCCCGTACGTCTGCTGTTGGGGTAAACATTTTTGTCATACACATGTCAACCCGCTCACTTGGCGGCTGCTGGGCTGCCGTTCTTGCTGCTGAGTCTGCCCTTACATTGCCTTGGGAAATAAAATCGTGATGTTTTGTGTGGGCTTCACATTTACACACAGCCATTGATTTAGGCAATAGAACCACCTCCAGGAGGTCAGCAATCTGGCCACGGTGTGTGATGGGCTTTCCAGTGGAGGTGAAGGAGTCCCTGTGTTTCCACAGGGTTCCAAAATCATGTACAACCCCGAATATGTATCTGCTATTGGTGTAAATATTCACTGTTTTTCTCTCAGCAAATTTACATTCCATGGTCATGGCAATCAGCTCCCCTGCTTGCACCGACAGATGAGAAGGGAGTAATCCCGCTTTGATTATCTCGTAGGTAATCACTACAGCATACCCAATACAATTCTGCCCTGTCTTCTTGCTCCTGTAAGCTGGCCCCTCCACAAAAATATCTCCATAGCGGGATCCTGAAGTGGTGAATCCTGCAAACCTTGTCTCGGGCTGCAAATTTTATTAGTTACAGCATGTGGGTCTCCGTCTCGTTCTGTGGGGAGAAGGCAAGCCGGGTTAAGGACTTTCCATCCCTTTATTATAATATGAGGCATCTCCAATAGCACAGTATTATATCTGAGCCAACGTGCTGCTGACATGCGTGCGGTCATTTGCTCGGAAAGGAGTAAGGATACTGCATATGGGACCAGAAGGGTTTATTCAACAGTGCTGACGATGTCTTTGGATGCTACAACAGCCTTTTGAGCCGCGGCCATGGCTCGCAGATATTTAGGCAATGCTGACGCTATGGTGTCCAGTTCAGCTGAAAAATATGCTACCGGCTTCAATTTTCCCCGATCATCCTGTAACAGCACAGATGACACGCAACCATTCTTCTCATCTACTGTTTGCACAAAAAGCTTATTTGGATTCGGAATTCCCAATGTAGGTGTTGTTTGGAGCGCCTTTTTTAATTCAACTAAAGCACTCCCGGACTCTGGGGTCCACTGCAATGGACTCTGGTTCTGAAAACCTTTGCCATGGGCTATGTCACTGAGGAACGCCTCAAGGGTTCTGTAATGTGGGATAAACATTCTACAGTCGAAGCACATGACCAAAAGTATAGTAAATATTTATTCGTGTGAGGGTTTGGAATTTGCTGGACTGCTTTAACTCTTTCTTGACCAATGGTCTTCTCTTGTTCAGATAATAAGTGACCTAAGAACTTTATATGTTGTTCCACAAATTATAGCTTTGTGAGACTGGCATTGTGCCCTTTATTCGCTAGAGGGCAGGGCAACGCAAGGGAATCCTTCTCACATTGTTCCTTTGTTGGTGCCGCTATGAAGCAATCATTACATTCTGCAGAAGCGCGGACTCTGGAATAAGAACAAGATTCTCCAGACTCCTGCATAGACCCACGTTATATATGGTGGGGGACTCAGATGAATCCTGAGAAAGTCGCGTGAAGATATATGATTTCCCTTTGAATGAAAAAACGAACCAGAATTGACTGTCTGGATGCACCGGTACACGAAAGAAAGCATTTGTTAAATCCACAACAGAGAACCATTTGCTCTCCGCTGGAATTTGAGCGAATATAGTATAGTAGTTGGGAATATTTGGAGCGTGTGGGACAACAGCATTATTGACTGCCTGCTGGCCTTGAACAAACATCCATTCCTCCGGTTCACCGGGAATGTATGCTTTTTTGACAGGAAAAATGGGGGTTCTCACTGGTGAGTTTTCACAGGAGATTATCACTCCAGCCTTTAGAGGGATTCAAATACTGGAGTATTTCCTTCTATGTCCTCGTGTTTTCATGGGTTTTGTGCCCAACAAAGACGATACTCAGACTTCGGGGTTATCCTTATAGGTTCACAGCCCGGTATGAGCCCCACATCATGTTTGTCCTTTGCCCACAACTCAGTCGGGACGATTTTTTTTCTTGGCTCCGAGACTGCTATCGCAGTGAAACGCCACGCTATCCCCTTCGGCTTCTGCCACCTCTCACCAGACACCTTCGCCTGTGACACGTGAGGACCAGAGCCTTCAAGATCAAAAAGATATTGTCTGCTTGCTGTTACAGATACTTGAGGAAAGTTCACACTAACTG
>NW_025209097.1:8718-16000 GCF_004010195.1 Chiloscyllium plagiosum | reverse complement strand
TCAGTATGTGTTCGCCAACAATGCAGCACTTCCTCAGGAAGGGTTCCCCCACAATGCAGCACCTCCTCAGTATGGCCCTCCAACAATGCAACACTTCCTCATTAAGGGCCCCTCACAACTGTGCAACACTTCATTAGTAAGAGCTCCCCCACGGTCCAACACTTCCTCAGTAAGGTCCTCCACCAGTGCAGCACTTCTCCAGTAAGGGCCCCTCAACAGTGCAGCACCTCCTCAGTATGCCCGCTGAAACAGTGCAGCCCTTCTTCAGTAAGGCCCTGCAACAGAGCAACACTTCCTCAGTAAGGGCCCCCCAACTGTGCAACACTTCCGCAGTAAGGACCCCAAACAATACAGCACTTCCTCAGCAAGGTCCTCCAACTGTGCAGCACTTCCTCAGTAAGGTCCCCCATCAGTGCAGCATTTCCTCAGTCAGGGTTTCCCAGCAATGCTGCACTTTCCAGTAAGAGCCCACCAACAGTACAGCACTTTCTCAGTAGAGCCCTGCAACAGTGCAGCACTTCCTCAGTAAGAGCCCCCCAATAGTGCAACACTTCCTCAGTAACGGATCCCAACAGTGCAGCACTTCCTCTGTAAGGGTCCCCCAACAGTGCAGCACATCCTCAGTAAGGGATCCCCAATAGTGCAACATGTCCTCAGCAAGGGCCTCCCAACGGTGCAACACTTCCACAGTAAGGGCCCCCCAACATTGCAGCACGTCCTCAGTAAGCAACACCAACAGTGCAGCTCTTCCTCAGTAAGGGTTCCCCAACAGTGCAGCACTTCCCCTTTAAGGGCCCCCCAACAGTGCAACACTTCCTCAGTAAGGGCCCCCCAATAGTGCAACACTTCCTCAGTAAGGGATCCCAACAGTGCAGCACTTCCTCTGTAAGGGTCCCCCAACAGTGCCACACTTCCTCAGTAAGGGCTTTCCAACAGTGCAACACTTCCTCAGTAAGGGCTTTCCAACAGTGCAGCACTTCCTCAGTAAGAGCACCCCAACAGTGCAGCACTTCCTCAGTAAGGGCACCCCAACAGTGCAGCACTTCCTCAGTAAGGGCCCCCCAACACTGCCACACTTCCTCAGTAAGGGCACCCCATCATTGCAACACTTCCTCAGTAAGGGCACCCCAACAGTGCAGCCCTTCCTCAGCAATAGCCCCCCAACAGTGCAACACTTCCTCAGTAAGGGTTCCCCAACAGTGCAGCCCTTCCCCAGCAATGGCCCCCCAACAGTGCAACACTTCCTCAGTAAGGGCCCCCCAACAGTGCAGCACTTCCTCAGTAAGGGCCTTCCAACAGTGCAACACTTCCTCAGTAAGTGCCTTCCAAAAGTGCAGCACTTCCTCAGTTAGGGCCCCCCAACAGTGCAACACTTCCACAGTAAGGGCCCCCCAACAGTGTTGCACTTCCTCAGTAACTGCCCCCGAACAGTGCAGCATTTCACCAGTAAGGGCCCCCCAACAGTGCAGCACTTCCTCAGCAAGGGCCTTCCAACAGTGCAACTCTTCCTCACTTAGGGCCCCCCAACAGTGCAACACTTCCTCGGTAAGGGCGGCCCAACAATGCAACACTTCCTCAGTAAGGGCCCCCCAACAGTGCAACACTTCCTCAGTAAGGGTCCCCCAACAGTGCAGCACTTCCTCAGTAAGGGCACCCCAACAGTGCAACACTTCATCAGTAAGATCCCTCCAACAGTGTAGCCCTTCCTCAGTAAGGGCCCCCCAACACTGCCACACTTCCTCAGTAATGGCACCCCATCATTGCAACACTTCCTCAGTAAGGGCACCCCAACAGTGCAGCACTTCCTCAATAAGGGCCTTCCAACGGTGCAACACTTGCTCAGTAAGTGTCTTCCAAAAGTGCAGCACTTCCTCAGTTAGGGCCCCCCAACAGTGCAACACTTACACAGTAAGGGCACCCCAACAGTGCAACACTTCATCAGTAAGGGCCCCCCAACAGTGCAGCCTTTCCTCAATAAGGGCCCCCCAACACTGCAGCACTTCCTCAGCAAGTGCCTTCCAACAGTGCAACACTTCCTCAGTGAGGGCCCCCCAACAGTGTAACACATCCTCAGTAAGGGCACCCCAACAATGCAACACTTCCTCAGTAAGGGCCCCTCAACAGTGCAGCATTTCCTCAGTAAGGGCCCCCCAATAGTGCAGCATTTCCTCATTAAGGGCCCCTCAACAGTGCAGCACCTCCTCAGCAAGGGCCCTCCAACAGTGCAACACTTCCTCAGCAAGGGCCTTCCAAACATGCAGCACTTCCTCAGTTAGGGCCCCGCAACAGTGCAGCCCATCCTGAGCAATGGCCCCCCAAGAGTGCAACACTTCCTCAGTCAGGACCCTCCAACAGTGCAGCATTTCCTCAGTAAGAGCCCGCCAACAGTGCAGCACTTCCTTAGTAAAGGTCCCCAACAGTACAGCACTTTCTTCGTAAGGCCCTCCAACAGTGCAGCACTCCTCCAGTAAGGGCCCCTCAACAGTGCAGCACCTCCTCAGAAAGGGCCCTCCAACAGTGCAACACCTCCTCATTAAGGTCTCCCAACAGTGCAACACTTCCTCAGTAAGGGCCCACCACAGTGCAACACTTCCTCAGTAAGGTCCCCCGACAGTGCAACACTTCCTCAGTAAGGTCCCCCAACAGTGCAGCACTTCCTCAGTAAGGGCCCCCCAACAGTGCAACACTTCCTCAGTAAGGGCCCCCAACAGTGCAACACTTCCTCAGTAAGGGCACCCCAACAGTGCAACACTTCCTCAGTAAGAGCCCCCCAACAGTGCAGCACTTCCTCAGTAAGGGCCCCCCAACAGTGCAACACTTCCTCAGTAAGGGCACCCCAACAGTGCAATACTTCCTCAGTAGGGGCACCCCAACAGTGCAACACTTCCTAAGTAAGGGCCTCCCAACAGTGCAGCACTTCCTCAGTAAGTGCCTTCCAACAGTGCTGCACTTCCTCAGTAAGGGCCCCTACGACAGTGCAAAACATCCTCAGTAAGGGCCCCCCAACAGTGTAGCATTTCCGCAGTAAGGGTCCTCCAACACTGTAGAACTTCCTCAGTAAGGGTCCCCCAACAGTGCAGCACTTCCTCAGTAAGGGCCCTCCAACAGTGTAGCCCTTCCTCAGTAAGGGTCCCCCAACAGTGCAGCACTTCCTCAGTAAGGGCACCCCAACAGTGCAACACTTCATCAGTAAGGGCCCTCCAACAGTGTAGCCCTTCCTCAGTAAGGGCCCCCC
Source organism: Chiloscyllium plagiosum (assembly GCF_004010195.1). Lineage (NCBI taxonomy): Eukaryota > Metazoa > Chordata > Chondrichthyes > Orectolobiformes > Hemiscylliidae > Chiloscyllium > Chiloscyllium plagiosum. The sequence continues at coordinate 12,765 of NW_025209097.1, read as the reverse complement.
AACACTGCCACACTTCCTCAGTAAGGGCACCCCATCATTGCAACACTTCCTCAGTAAGGGCCCCCAACAGTGCAACACTTCCTCAGTAAGGGCCTTCCAACGGTGCAACACTTGCTCAGTAAGTGCCTTCCAAAAGTGCAGCACTTCCTCAGTCAGGCCCCCCCAACAGTGCAACACTTCCACAGTAAGGGCCCCCCAACAGTGCAGCACTTCCTCAGCAAGCGTACCCCAACAGTGCAGCATTTCCCCAGTAAGGGCCCCCCAACAGTGCAGCACTTCCTCAGCAAGGGCCTTCCAACAGTGCAACACTTCCTCACTTAGGGCCCCCCAACAGTGCAACACTTCCTCAGTAAGGACACCCCAACAATGCAACCCTTCCTCAGTAAGGGCCCCCCAACATTGCAGCACTTCCTCTGTAAGCGACCCCAACAGTGTAGCTCTTCCTCAGTAAGGGTTCCCCAACAGTGCAGCACTTCCTCTTTAAGGGCCCTCCAACAGTGCACCACTTCCTCAGTAAGGGCCTTCCAACAGTGCAACACTTCCTCAGTCAGGACCCTCCAACAGTGCAGCATTTCCTCAGTAAGAGCCCGCCAACAGTGCAGCACTTCCTTAGTAAAGGTCCCCAACAGTACAGCACTTTCTTCGTAAGGCCCTCCAACAGTACAGCATTTCTCCAGTAAGGGCCCCTCAACAGTGCATCACCTCCTCAGAAAGGGCCCTCCAACAGTGCAACACTTCCTCATTAAGGTCTCCCAACAGTGCAACACTTCCTCAGTAAGGGCCCCCGACAGTGCAACACTTCCTCAGTAAGGTCCCCCGACAATGCAACACTTCTTCAGTAAGGTCCCCCAACAGTGCAGCACTTCCTCAGTAAGTGCCCCCCAACAGTGCAACACTTCTTCAGTAAGGGCCCTACAACAGTGCAACACTTCCTCAGTAAGGGCCCTCCACCAGTACAACACTTCCTCAGTAAGGGCCCTCCAACATTGCAGCACTTCCTCTGTAAGGTCACTTCTCCAGTAAGGGCCCCTCAACAGTGCTGCACTTCCTCAGGAAGAGCCCCCCCAACAGTGCAAAACTTCCTCAGTCAGGGACCCCCAACAGTGTAGCAGTTCCTCTGTAAGGGTCCCCCAACAGTGCAGCACTTCCTCAGTAAGGGCACCCCAACAATGCAACACTTCATCAGTAAGGGCCCCCCAACATTGCAGCATTTCCTCAATAAGGGCCCCCAAACACTGCAGCCCTTCCTCAGCAAGGGCCTTCCAATAGTGCAACACTTCCTCAGTTAGGGCCCCCAACAGTGTAACACATCCTCAGTAAGGGCACCCCAATAATGCAACACTTCCTCAGTAAGGGCCCCCTAACAGTGCAGCATTTCCTCAGTAAGGGCCCCCCAACAGTGCAGCATTTCCTCATTAAGGGCCCCTCAACAGTGCAGCACCTCCTCAGCAAGGGCCCTCCAACAGTGCAACACTTCCTCATTAATGTCTCCCAACAATGTAGCACTTCCTCAGAAGGGATTCCCAAACAATGCAGCACTTCCTCTGTAAGAGCCCCCAACAATGCAGCACTTCCTCACAAAGGATTCCCCAACAATGCAGCACTTCCCAGTAAAGGCCTTCCAACAGTGCAACACTTCCTCAGTAAGGGCACCCCAACAATGCAACACTTCCTCAGCAAGGGCCCTCCAACAGTGCAACACTTCCTCATTAATGTCTCCCAACAGTGCAGCATTTCCTCAGTTAGGGCCCCCCAACAGTGCAGCCCATCCTCAGCAATAGCCCCCCAACAGTGCAACACTTCCTCAGTAAGGGCCCCCCCAAGAGTGCAGCATTTCCACTGTAAAAGCCCACCAACAGTGCAGCACTTCCTTAGTAAAGTCCCCAACAGTACAGCACTTTATTCGTAAGGCCCTCCAACAGTGCAGCACTTCTCCAGTAAGGGCCCCTCAACAGTGCAGCCCATCCTCAGCAATAGCCCCCCAACAGTGCAACAATTCCTCAGTAAGGGCCCACCCAAGAGTGCAACACTTCCTCAGTCAGGACCCTCCAACAGTGCAGCATTTCCTCAGTAAAAGCCCACCAACAGTGCAGCACTTCCTTAGTAAAGGTCCCCAACATTACAGCACTTTATTCGTAAGGCCCTCCAATAGTGCAGCACTTCCTCAGTAAGGCCCCTTCCAAGAGTGCAGCAATTCCTCAGTAAGGGACCCCCAACAATGCAGCACTCCCTCAGAAGGGATTCCCAAACAATGCAGCACTCCCTCTGTAAGAGCCCCCAACAATGCAGCACTTCCTCAGAAAGGATTCCCCAACAATGCAGCACTTCCAAGTAAAGGCCTCCCAACGGTGCAGCACTTCCTCAGTAAGGGCCCCCCCAACAATGCAGCACTTCCCAGTAAGAGCCCACCAACAGTGCAGCATTTTCTCAGTATGGCCCTGCAACAGTGCAGCACTTCTCCAGTAAGGTCCCCTCAGCAGTGCAAAACTTCCTCAGTATGGCCTCTGCAACAGTGTAGCACTTCCTCAGTAAGGGACCCCAACTGTGCAGCACATCCTCAGTAAGGACCCTGCAACAGTGCAGCCCTTCCTCACTAAGGGCCCCTCAACAGTGCAGCACTTCCTCACTAAGGGCCCCTCAACAGTGCAGGACTTCCTCAGTAAGGCCTCTGTAACAGTGCAGCACTTCCTCAGTATGTGTTCGCCAACAATGCAGCACTTCCTCAGGAAGAGTTCCCCCACAATGCAGCACATCCTCAGTATGGCCCTCCAACAATGCAACACTTCCTCATTAAGGGCCCCTCACAACAGTGCAACACTTCATTAGTAAGAGTTCCCCCACAGTCCAGCAATTCCTCATTAATGACTCCCAACAATGCAACACTTCCTCAGTAAGGTCCCCCCAACAGTGCAGCATTTCCTGATCAAGGGCCTTCCAACAGTGCAACACTTCCTCAGTAAGGGCCTTCCAACGGTGCAACACTTGCTCAGTAAGTGCCTTCCAAAAGTGCAGAACTTCCTCAAGCAAGGGCCTTCCAACAGTGCAACACTTCCTCAGTCAGGACCCTCCAACAGTGCAGCATTTCCTCAGTAAAAGCCCACCAACAGTGCAGCACTTCCTTAGTAAAGGTCCCCAACAGTACAGCACTTTATTCGTAAGGCCCTCCAACAGTGCAGCACTTCTCCAGTAAGGGCCCCTCAACAGTGCAGCACCTCCTCAGCAAGGGCCCTCCGAGAGTGCAACACTTCCTCATTAATGTCCCCCAACAGTGCAGCATTTCCACAGTAAGAGCCCCCCAACAGTGCAGCACTTCCTCAGCAAGGGCCTTCCAAAAGTGCAGCACTTCCTCAGTTAGGGCCCCCGAACAGTGCAGCCCATCCTCAGCAAAGGCCCCCCAACAGTGCAACACTTCCTCAGTAAGGGGCCCCCCAACAGTGCAAAACTTCCTCAGTAAGGGACCCCCAACAGTGTAGCAGTTCCTCAGTAAGGGTCCCCCAACAGTGCAGCACTTCCTCAGTAAGGGCCCCCCAACATTGCAGCATTTCCTCAATAAGGGCCCCCCAACACTGCAGCCCTTCCTCAGCAAGGGCCTTCCAATAGTGCAACACTTCCTCAGTTAGGGCCCCCAACAGTGTAACACATCCTCAGTAAGGGCACCCCAAAAATGCAACAATTCCTCAGTAAGGGCCCCGCAACAGTGCAGCACTTACTCAGTAAGGGCCCCCCAATAGTGCAACACTTCCTCAGTAAGGGCCTTCCAACAGTGCAATACTTCCTCAGTCAGGACCCTCCAACAGTGCAGCATTTCCTCAGTAAGAGCCCGCCAACAGTGCAGCACTTCCTTAGTACAGGTCCCCAACAGTACAGCACTTTCTTCGTAAGACCCTCCAACAGTGCAGCATTTCTCCAGTAAGGGCCCCTCAACAGTGCAGCACCTCCTCAGAAAGGGCCCTCCAACAGTGCAACACTTCCTCAGTCAGGACCCTCCAACAGTGCAGCATTTCCTCAGTAAGGGCCCCCCAACAGTGCAACACTTCCTCAGTAAGG
>NW_025209097.1:0-1556 GCF_004010195.1 Chiloscyllium plagiosum | reverse complement strand
TGCTGGAAAAGCACAGCAGGTCAGGCAGCATCCAAGGAGCAGGAGAATCGACGTTTTGGGCATGAGCCCTTCTTCAGGAATTCCTGAGGAAGGGCTTATGCCTGAAACGTCGATTCTCCTGTTCCTTGGATGCTGCCTGACCTGCTGTGCTTTTCCAGCAACACATTTTCAGCTCTGATCTCCAGCATCTGCAGTCGTCACTTTCTCCTAAGTCTGATGGAGGGATGGATCTTGGTGATATCACTATGTAGTTATTTCAGTGATTCCTCACCATGAGTCCAAAGGAGGATACTGTTGTCAGTGTATATGGTGTAAAGTGTTGGTTAGAGGTCTGTGCAGCAAAGAAGTCTTGTTTGAATCCTCAGCTTCTGTCGCGACACCACAGATTTCTTACATAAACTCAGCACCCATGGACCAGTCGAACCAGGAACATTCCTCGTCACAATGGACATTTCAACACCCTACACCAGCATCCCCCATGACAACAGCATCGCTGCAACAACCTCAGTACTCAACACCAACATATACCAATCTCCAGGCCCAACCTTACAACTCATCCACTGCATCCTCAACCACAATGTTTTCACCTTTGACAAGTGGTTCTTCATCCAGACACATGGAACAGCCATAGACCCAAATTTGCACCCCAATATGTCAACATTTTCATGCACAAGTTCAAACAAGACTTTTTGCTGCACAGGACATCCAACCAACACTATACACCAGATACATTCACAACATTTTCTTTCTTTAGACTCATGGTGAGGAGTCACTGAAACAATTACACAGTGATATCAACGTGCTTCATCTCACCATCAGACTCACCAAAGGACTATTATTATTTGTCTCATTCTTGGTCACACACATCTCCATCAAGGACAGGCACCTCAGTACCTCACTCTACTGCAGACACATCGATACCCTCACAATGCTGCTCTTCTCCAGCTTCCATCCGAAACACTTTAAAACAGCCATCCGCGACACTCAAACCCTACGCATACACAGGATCTGTTCAAAGGAGGAGGAACACTACAGACACCTGAAGGTGCTAAAGGATGCCCTCATAAAAACAAGGCACAAAGCTCAACTCATCGATTGCCAGTTCTGACGTGCCACCGTGAGAAACTGTAATGACCTCCTCAGGAGACGGACACAGGATACAACTGGTAACGTACCCTTTGTTGTCCAGTACTTCTTGGGAACAGAGAAATTACGTCATGTTCTTTGCGGCCTGTAACACCTTATTGGTGAGGATGAGCATCTCGCCAAGACCTTCCCTACGCCTCCACTTCTCACCTTTAAATGACCGCCAAACCTTAAATAGACCATTGTTCACAGCAAACTGTCCAGCCTCCAGGACAACATGGACCACAACACCACACAACCCTGTCATGGCAACCACTACAAGACATGTCAGGTGTCGACATGTATACCACCATTACACGTGGGGACGCCACCCACCATGTACACTGCAGGTACTCATGTGACACTGCAAGTAAGGATGCCCCGAGGCATGGTACATTGGGGAGACCAAGCAGACGCTATGACAACAGATG
>NW_025209096.1:7122-16000 GCF_004010195.1 Chiloscyllium plagiosum | reverse complement strand
GTGAACCTCCTCTGAACTGCCTGCAATACGGCTACATCCCAAAACTGTACGCAATTCTCCAAGCTCGTTCTCACTAATACCTTTTACAGTTTCACAAACACTTCCCTACTTTTATATTCCATTCCCTTGGCAATAAATGCCAACATTCCCTTTGCCTTCCTCATTATCTGCTGTACCTACCACTAGTTTTCTGCGGTTTATGCACAAGAATACCTAGATCCCTTTGCATGGAAGCACTCTTAAGTTCCTCTCTATAATAAATGTCCTTTCCATTGGTCTGATCAAACTGGATAACTTCTCACTTATCCATGTTAAACTCCTAACTTTTCTGTATCTGTTTCGAAACTTCTTCTCCCCGAAACCAAGTCATTAACATCAATAAAAATAGTTGGAACGTCAAGACCAAACTCTGTGGCACCACTAATTGCATCATGGCAAACAGAAAAAGACCTTTTTATCTTGTCTCTGTTGGCTGTTGGTTATTTAATCACTATCCAAGCAAATAAATTATCCCTAACCCCATGTGATCTTGCTCTGTAATAGAGCTATAGAATCAGACAGCACAGAAACAGACCCTTGGGTCCAACTAGTCCATGCCGACCATAATCTCAAACTCAATGAGTCCCACGAGGGAAAGATGTACATGTATTGGGAAAGGCAAGGACTGATTAGGGATAGTCAACATGACTTTGTGCGTGGGAAATCATGTCTCACAAACTTGATTGAGTTCTTTGAGGAAGTAACAAAGAGGATTGATGAGGGCAGAGCAGTAGATGTGATCTATATGGACTTCAGTAAGGCGTTCAACAAGGTTCCCCATGGTAGACTGGTGAGCAAGGCGAGATCTCATGGAATACAGGGAGAACTAACCATTTGGATACAGAACTGGCTCAAAGGTAGAAGACAGAGGATGGTGGTGGAGGGTTGTTTTTCAGACTGGAGGCCTGTGACCAGTGGAGTACCACAAGGATCGGTGCTGGGTCCCTACTTTTTGTCATTTATATAAATGATTTGGCTATGAACATAGGAGGTACAGTTAGTAAGTTTGCAGATGACACCAAAATTAGAGGTGTGGTGGACAGTGAAGAAGGTTATCTCACTGGACCAGATGGGCCAATGGGATGAGGAGTGGCGGTTGGAATTTAGATAAATGCGAGGTGTTATATTTTGGGAAAGCAAATCTTGGCAGAACTTACACAGTGAAGGTCCGAGGGAGTGTTGCTGAACAAAGAGACCTTGGAATTCAGGTTCATAGCTCCTTGAACGTGGAGTCGCAGGTAGATAGGAGAGTGAAGAAGGCGTTTGGTATGTTTTCCTTTATTGGTCAGAGTATTGAGTACCGGAGTTGGGAGGTCATGGTGCGGCTGTACAGGACATTGGTTAGGCCACTGTTGGAATATTGTGTGCAATTCTGGTCTCCTTCCTATCGGATATGGGCTGGGTGCTGGCAGGTGGGACTAGATTGGGTTGGGATATCTGGTCGGCATGGACGGGTTGGACCGAAGGGTCTGTTTCCATGCTGTACATCTCTATGTCTCTATGACCTACCTGCTCACCCACGTCCCTCCAAACCTTTCCTACTCATGTACTTATTCAAATGTCTTTTAAATGTTGCAATTGTAGCCACATTCACCACTTTCCACACATGTATAAAAAAATTGCCTCCCATGTTTTTTTAAAAATTTGTCTCATCTCACCTTAAAAATGTGCTTCCTTTTCTTGAAATCCTCATCCTAGGGAAACAACAACTACCATTAACACTATCTACACCTCTGATTATTTTATAAACTTCTGTCAGGTTGCCTCTCAATCTCCTACGCTCCAGTGAAAGAAGTCCCAGCCTATCCAGCCTTTCTTTATAATGAAAACCTTCCATACCCGGCAACATCCTGGTAAATCTTTTCTGAACCCTCTTCAATTTAGTGATATCCTTCCTATAACAGCACAACCAGAACTGGGCAAAGTATTCCAGAAGAGGCCTCACCAATGTCGTCCCAGCCTATCCAGCCTTTCTTTATAATTTAAACCTTCCATACCCGGCAACATCCTGGTAAATCTCTTCTGAACCCTCTTCAATTTAGTGATATCCTTCCTGTAACCAGAACTGGGCAAAGTATTCCAGAAGAGGCCTCACCAATGTCCTGTACAACCTCAACATGACTTCTCACCTCCTACACTCAAAAGACTGAGCTAAATGCCTTCTTAACCATCCTGTCTATCTGTGATGCAAACTTCAAAGAATGATGTACCTGCACCCCGAGGTCCCCATGTTCTATACAAATACCCAGGGCCCTACCATTAATTGTATAAGCCCTATTTATTTATTTTGGCACCCTATCAAATGTCTGTGGAAGTCTCAGTATGGAACATGGACAGGACATTATCCACGTACATTGTTACATTTGCAAAGAACTCAAACAAATTAGTCAAACATGATTTGCCCTTCATTAAACAGCGTTGACACAAAGGATTATATTTTGACTTTCCAAGTGACTGATTATTATGTCCTTGATAATGGATTTGAACAATTTGCCATTGGCACATGTTAAACTCGCAGGTCTGTACTTTCCAACTTTCTGCCTCCCTCCCTTTTTGAATAAAAGTATTAAATTTGCATTTTTCCAATCCATTGGAATCTTTCCTGCAACAAGAAAATTATGGAATATTATAACCAATGCACCTCCTGTCTCTGCTGCTACTTCCTTTAGGGCTATAGGCCATCTGACCCTGGGGACTTGTCTGTCTTCAATCCCAATGGTTTGTTCAGCACTTCTTCCCTTGTTTTGATGATTGCTTTATTTTTCCTCTGTTACTATCAGGGTGGTTTCAATGTCCTCCACTGTGAAAACTGAGGGAAAATATTGATTTGGTGATTCTGCCATTTCTGTGTTCCCCGCTGCAGTGATTGGAATGACGGCCAGGCGGATCTTGGAAAAGCACACCAGGTCAAGCGCGGGAGAGTCGACGGCCGATTGACTCTGACTTTCCAGCATCAACAGTCCTCACTATCTCCAGGTAGATCTTGTTGTGTATGAGCTCCTAGATTGTGGCTATTAACCTGGGCCAATCAGGAGCCCTGGCTGACAGATAGAAACAGGAGATTGAGAGACCTCCTCATTCTCGGGACTGGATCTGAGCTGGCATGTAAATGTAAATAAAGTTAAAAATCACACAATGCCAGGTTATAATCCAACAGGGTTATTTGGAAGTCCAAGCTTTTGGAGCACTGCTCCTTCGTCAGGTACCTACCTGACAAAGGAGCAGCCTTCCGAAAGCTAGTGCTTCCAAATAATCCTTTTCGATAATCTGGTGTGGTGTGATTTTCAACTTTGTCCACCCCAGTCCAACACTGGCTCCTCCACATCCTGTAAATAAAGGGGGATTCGGTGACAGGATACTGATCTCTGTGCATTCATTCCACCCACGATTCACTCATCTTCCAAGGGACTAATGTTCACTTTGGCTGCTCTTTTCCCTTTTATATACTTATAGGAGCTTTTACAATCTGTTTTATATTTTATGTAAGTTTTCTTTCATTATTAATCTTTGCTCTTTAAAAACTTTATTAAATCATCGGGGCAGGAGTAAGCTGTTCACCCTCTGAATCTGACCAGGGCTGATCATCCACTCCCTCCCCTTTTCTCTCTTTCTCCCCATACACTTTGATTCCTTTCGCCTTAAGAACTACATTGATCTCCATTTTGAAACCTTGCGATGTTTTGGCCTCAACTGCTTTCAGAAATGTCCCCAGACTCCCTACTCTCTGCGTGAAGAAATGTCTCCTTATCTCAGTCCTTAATAGCTGACCCCATACTCTTCAACTGTGCCCCCTGGTTCTGGAGTCCCCAGTCATTGGGAACATCCTTCCAGAACATCCTATCTAGTCCAGATAGAATTCTGGAGGTTTCACTGAGACTGCCCTCCCTCCCCATTCTACTGAAATCCAGCAAAAATAATCCAAACTGATCCAGTCTGTCTTCACATGTCAGTCCTGCCATCCCAGGAATCAGCCTGGGTAAAGTTTATTACACTCCCCCTGTGGCCAGAACAGGTGATGTAACTCCTGATGTTACTCTAATATCAGGAGAAAAGGTTACAGTATAAACAGGTGAAGAAGTGATACATTCTGTCTCACTACCTGGTATGGCAGCTGTACTACTCAAGATCGGAGACAGTTACAGAGAGTGGTGAACTCGGCCCGGACAATCACAAAGGCCAACCTCCCATCGATAGAATCCATCTACCAGGCCCCAGTGTCAAGGAAAGGCCGCCAGCATTCTCAAAGATCCATCCCACCCTGGCAATGTTTTTCTACAACCTCTACCATCGGGGAGAAGGTACAGAAGCCTGAACACACACACCAGACGGTTTCAAAACAGTTTCTGCCCTATTGTTGTTAGAATACCGAATGGACTCACAAACCCTTCACATTTGCCTGTACCTGTGTTTATGTTTTTGCCGCTCTTTCCCTATTAATTACTATCTCTGCTACTTGTGGGCGGCACGGTGGCAGAGGGCGGCACGGTGGCACAGTGGTTAGCACTGCTGCCTCACAGCGCCAGAGACCCGGGTTCAATTCCCGCCTCAGGCGACTGACTGTGTGGAGTTTGCACATTCTCCTCGTGTCTGCGTGGGTTTCACTGTCTGTGTGGAGTTTGCACGTTCTTCCTGTGTCTGTGTGGGTTTCCTCTGGGTGCTCCGGTTTCCTCCCACAGTCCAAAGATGTGCAGGTCAGGTGGATTGGCCATGCTAAATTGCCCACAGTGTTACGTGCATTAGTCAAAGAGAAATGGGTCTGGATGGGTTACTCTTCAGTGGGTCAGTATGGACTTGTTGGGGTGAAGGGCCTGTTTCCACACTGTAGGGAATCTAATCTAATCTCTCAGCTGTGGATGACTACCCAGAGAGACCGCTGGTTTTTATAGGAGAAAGTGAGGGCTGCAGATGCTGGAGATCAGAGCCGAAAATGCATCGCTGGAAAAGCGCAGCAGGCCAGGCAGCATCCAGGGAACAGGAGAATCGACGCCTCGGGCACAAGCCCTTGGCTTGTGCCCGAGGCGTCGATTCTCCTGTTCCCTGGATGCTGCCTGGCCTGCTGCGCTTTTCCAGCGATGCATTTTCGGCTCTGATCTCCAGCATCTGCAGCCCTCACTTTCTCCTATAAAAACCAGCGGTCTCTCTGGGTAGTCATCCACAGCTGAGAGATTAGATTAGATTCCCTACAGTGTGGAAACAGGCCCTTCACCCCAACAAGTCCATACTGACCCACTGAAGAGTAACCCATCCAGACCCATTTCTCTTTGACTAATGCACGTAACACTGTGGGCAATTTAGCATGGCCAATCCACCTGACCTGCACATCTTTGGACTGTGGGAGGAAACCGGAGCACCCAGAGGAAACCCACACAGACACAGGAAGAACGTGCAAACTCCACACAGACAGTGGCCCAAGGCTGGAATCAAACCTGGGACCCTAGTACTGTGAGGTAGCAGTGCTAACCACTGAGCCACCGTGCTGTCCCAAGATACTGAGGAGCAATATTTAAGAATGCAGGAAGAGATGTTTAAATAAAGCATAACGTAAAGAAATTGCTTGTATCCAGTGCAACTTTTACAATTGTAACAGTGAGCTCAAGTTGGTTATGAAAAAGTCAAAGGTTAGCAAAAATATATCGCAATCAATCCATAAAAGGGAAAGGTACAAGAATAACAATCACTTTATGGAAAGCTGCTTAGGGAAGTGCTAACCAGGCAACTAAAACTAGCTACTGCTTGACCGTAATTGAATCAAGCTCTTCTGGGAAATAAAGCTGTATTTCGTATTATTTTTTCTGTCAATTCAAATGCTTTTCTGTGCAGTTTCTTAAAGAAAAAACTGCCCACCAATTTTTCCCCAGTTAGCTGGAAACGAATACACAAGAGATGAAGTATAAATACAACAAAATATCTGTGACAATATTTGCTGAACTATTTTTAGCAATTGAATTGGTTTTTGTCCACTATTCAGTCTTGTTACTGGTGAAGGTGGTGTACCTGGTGTCCCTGCCTATCAATAATAATTCAGCTTGAACACAAGTTTTGATCCTGTGCCAACGTTTCTTTTGAAAGTAACATTACACGCCCCCTCCATGGTGAAGTGTATAACTAACAACTAATCGGGTTAGTGAAGGGAATCATAGAATGTTACAGTAAAGATGGAGACCATTTGACCCATTATGTCTAGACCAGCTCTCTGAAGAGCTACCCAGCTAGTTCCATTGTCCAGCCCTCCACATTCGAATGGCTTAGGCCACTGTGAGGTTTGAGATTTTTGAAAATGCAACCATTCTGTAATTTGCAGAAAAAAAACAGGGGTTGAAAATCTTGGTGAGGTGTAGCAGTCTTTGTTCCTGCATGCAGTCTGGCACTAACTTACAGCATCAAAGTAGACACAGGATCAACACTTGAAGGCCCAGGACTTGGTTTCATTGTGAGACATGACCCTGTCTTTAATGTGCGTATAGCCCCTTGTGTTCCCTTGGTGATTTGGTGCGATTTTAAAGGCATCCCTGTCACAGCACTGCCTGGAGTTTCTGCCCCAGAGCTCTCAGTGCCCCACCATGTGCTGAAATGGTCAAGAGAATGTTTGGTTGATCCAACAGGAGCATCTTGTGTGTGTGTCTGTTGTAACATATTCCTGATGTGGCTGTCACTACGGAACAACCTTAAAACAAAACTGAAAGAACGCTCAGTGCACGGCACTTGCACAGAACGCATTCATTTTTATCGTATTTATTAAATGTTTCCACTTAGAGCAGGGAATATCCTCGAAGAATGACCTACATCTCCCAGCCACACAGAGTCTGTGCTACGGTAATTCAATAAAGTGACAGAACCATTTTGGAATAATTTATTTCAGCCCCCAATATTCAATATTGGGTGTACTATAATGTGAAATCCCTTTGGAGTGATGATGAAATTAGCTCAGCACCACTGTCTACAACCTAACGCTGTCAATAACATTACAGGGGCGTGTTTCTAACCACCAACATGCTGCTGTTTGAATTTGCATTTTCTATTTTGGAGTTTTGGCTCGGCTCGCAGGATTGCATGTGCTGCACCAGACGACCACATGGAGACACTAGACAGCATACAACCAGCTCCCAACTCACAGAATGGCACTCAGCAGCAAACACATGACAGTAAATGGCCATATGACCTCACACCAGCACACAGAGCACAGTGTGCCCACACTTGACATTCTGAAGTCATGTTAAAGCCGTGTGACAGGGAAGCTCGTATTGCCTGTGAATGTTTGCACAATGTGCAGGATCTTTCTTTGATATGAGAATGTCTGTTTGTATTTAACCTTTGCCCTATATAAACTAGTGCTGTCAATGGAAATTCTGTGTCAACCATGTTTCCGATAAAATTGACTTCAAGTATAACATCTGAGCAAAGGGCTCCTCGATGTCAATATTATTTCAGGATAAAATAAAAAATCACCTACATTGAAAGGTAACTACAATTTGTATTGAGTTTTGTTGTTTCTGTTTCAGAAACAGAAGATGATGAGTCACAGAGTCATACAGCATGGAAACAGACCCTTTGGTCCAACCAGTCCACACTGACCATGTTCCCAAACCGTGTGGACTGCCTGGTGGCTCAGCGGTGAGCACTGCTGCCTCAGTGCCAGGGGCTCAGGTTCGATTCCTGCCTCCCGTGACTGTCTGTGTAGAGTTTACACATTCTTCCATGTTCATGTGGGTTTGCTCCGGTTTCCTCCCACAGTCCAAAGATGTGAGTTTAGGTGAATTGGCCATGCTAAATTGCCCATTGTATTCAGGGGTGCATTAGTCAAGGGTAAATGTAGGGGAATGGGTTTGGGTGGGATACTCTTCGGCGGGTGGACTTGTTGGGCCGAAGGGCCTGTTTCCACACTATAGGGAATCTATTTTAATTCAAACTAAGCTAGTCCCATCTGCCTGCTCCTGGCCCATATCCCTCCAAACGTTTCCTATTCGCTAACTTAATTAAATGTTGTAATTGTACCCACATGCACCACTTCTGCTGGAAGTTCATGTCACACATGAACCACTCTCTGTGTAAAACATTTCCCTTTGTGTCATTTTTAAATTTTTCTTCTCTTACCTTAAAAATATGCCCCAAAGTGTTGAAAGCCTCCATCCCGATGGAAAGGACACCAACTATTCACCTTCTCTACACCCCTCATGATTTTATAAACCTCGACAAGGTCAGCCCTCAGCCTCTGACACTCCAAGGGGAAACAGCCCCAGATTTTACAGTGGAGAAAGTTAGAGTCAGGGTCTGAGCAATCGGACTGATTGATTCTGTGGACACAAAATATTCATTCGCTGAACATTGCTGCTGTGACATTGGAACAGACAAATTAGGTTTGCTCATTTGCATATAAAGTGATTATCTTGTTCAATAAGTAGGAGGAGATCTCTCCCACTCTGCCCACACTATGACAGACCACCTCTTCCCCCCACTGCAGAAGGGGTTATCTCTAACTGAGGCAGGAACCTGCAAAAACAGTCTACATCAGTATAGCAAAGCTATCATGGCCAATGAGTTTGATCTGCATTTCAGAATGGCAGGCAGTGGCCAGTGGGGTACCGCAGGGATCAGTGCTGGGACCGCAGCTTTTTACAATATATGTTAATGATATAGAAGATGGTATCAGCAATAACATTAGCAAATTTGCTGATGATACAAAGCTGGGTGGCAGGGTGAAATGTGATGAGGATGTTAGGAGATTACAGGGTGACCTGGACAAGTTAGGTGAGTGGGCAGATGCATGGCAGATGCAGTTTAATGTGGATAAATGTATGATTATCCACTTTGGTGGCAAGAACAGGAAAGCAGATTACTACCT
>NW_025209095.1:0-16000 GCF_004010195.1 Chiloscyllium plagiosum | reverse complement strand
CTTGAGTATTTACTGGAGCAGACCCCTGCAAATCCTGACTTAAGTGGATACCCAGGCAACCACTGTCAATTGCTGTAAAAACCCATTGGAATCACTAATGTCCTTTGGAGAAAAATAAATCTTCTGTCCTTGCCTGGTCTGGCCGATATGGGATTCCAGATCCACAGTAACGTTAACCATGTTCTGTGTAATTAGGGGTGGCTCACACATGCTGGCCTAGCCAGCAACACCTGCATTCTGTGAACAAATGAGAAAATCTTGCATTTTCTGCTGTTAGGCTACCTGCTTTCATCTTTAATCCCTTTCTTGAAAGGTAGCATTACAATTCCTAAATTCCAAACTGCTGGGTTTGTTTAAATCAAGAGAATAAGAGATTCGTAACTAGTAAATGCACTCTCTCTGTATCCAGTTAAGAACCCTAGGATATCGGCCATCAGACCTGGGTAGTTTGTTTTGCCATAAAGACTTTACGTTGCTCTAATTTATTCCCTGATGATCACAATTACTGGTTTCCTCACTCTCATTAGTCTCGAGCTGCCCTCTATTTATGGGATATTATTGGTGCCTTCTGTTAAGTCACAAAATATGCATTCAATGCATTTGCCACTTATTCACTCCCCTTGATAATTTCTGCCTCTCTCTCGACTAGAAAACATTTCCTTAACATTCTTGTGTAAAAATTCTTATTTTTTTTAAAAGAATGCTTGACTACTTTAACTTATTTCTTCCTTTTTTTATCAACTGGTTGTGTCCTGTTTAAAAATTTCCAATCTTAGAGTTTACTGCTGCTTTTCATAACATTGTAAACCTATTGTCATGCTCAGTGCAGGCAAGAAGATCTTCCAAATTAAATGAATGGTAATTTTTTTTGTGAAAAAGATGGACGACAGCAAAGTTAACTTTGATAACCAACTCCAGGCATACTTGAAACACAACCAAACATGGACAATTTCTGCCACTTGTGGTACTCACAAATTGTTTTGTGAAGGGAGAACTATAAACAGACTAAGACTATGATGGCTGATACATTAACCCGGGCTATAGACCTGTCAAAACACAACCTACATGAAAGGTGTTCAAAAGCAGAAACTGAATTGAATGGAAACTCAATTAAGCAGGCCATGCCTTTCTTAGTGTTTAATAGATTGAAATGTCCCAGAACAGGCTGTGAATTGGCTTATCTGGCTATGCACATTGTAAGGATGACTTTGGTCTCAATAGGTCACATAGTTAAAACAGCCACATTTGCACCTGATTTTAGAAGTAACAGCAGGAGTTGTTCCATCTGAGAGAAATGCAGTTAGATACCACCTGAAAAGCCACTGAACTGCAATGTCTTACAGTTGCTCCCGAGTAAAACAACTATACTATCAAAAGATGAGGAGCAGGAATCTCCACCCACCTGCTCCAAATACAAGTTCATCTGAAAGCCAATGAAATAACTGCAGAGAGGCATCCCATCTCAAGTCGCCCTTTACGAGTACACAGTACACTGGTTGTGATTAGCCAGCTCGGAGTCAGTCCTCAACTGAGGAGATTCTGAATCTCCTTTTTATATATTTTTTATATCAGTCACCTGAACTGAAGAGATTCTAGATCTACTGGTTATATATTTTTTCTTTATTTCAAATAAACTTGTTAGACTATAACTTGGTGATAATGTAAAATTTAAAAAAGGGGAGCTCTTAATATTATGTTTGACATATTTGTGGCTTTCACAAGCCGCTCCAGGCTTACATTAAACAATTCTAATCCACCACCCCTGTTTTCTAATGTTGAAATTTTATTAGCAGCTGTATTCCATTCAGGGAAGCTCTTTGTGTGGGCATTAGATAAGCACCTGAAAAAACTGGACACAGGCCAGGTCCCATTACCATGTTACCCTTTATTTATTAGGTACAGTACACTGGCTATGGCTAGCCAGTTTGGAGTCAAGAAACTGAAAACGAACAGCAGGTCAGGCAGCATCCGAGGAGCAGGAAAATTGATGTTTCGGGCAAAAGCTCTTCTGGGAGCCTTGGGGTGGACAGATAAATGGAAGGAGAAGGCAGCTAAGAGTGAATTGGTGGATGGAGGTGGGGGTAAAGGTGATAGGTCGGGGAGGAGGGTGGATTAGATAGGTGGGAAGGAAGATGGATAGATGGAACAGGTCATGAGGATGGTGCTGAGGTAAGGAAGGTTGGAACTGGGGTAAGGTGGGGGGAGGGGAAATGACGAAACTGGTGAAGTCCACATTGATGCCATGGGGTTGGAGGGTTTCAAGGCGGAAAATGAGGCATTCTTCCTCCAGGCGTCAGATGGTGAGGGAGTGGAGATGGTGGAGGCCCGGGGACTGCACATTCTCAGCAGATGGTGGAGGGGGTGTTGAAGTGTTTGGCCATGGAGCGGTGGGGTTAGTTGGTGCAGGTGTCCCAGAAATGTTCTCTGAAGCGTTCTGCGAGTGGGCGTCCTGTCTCCCCAGTGTAGAGGAGATCGCATCGGGAGCAATGGATACAGGAAATCACATGTGTGGAAGTGCAGGTGAAATTTTGATGGATGTGGAAGGCTCCTTTGGGGCCTTGGAGAGGTGAGGGGGGAGGTGTGCGTGCAGGTTTGCGATTCCTGCTGTGGCAGGGAAAGGTCCCAGGAGAGGACGATGGGTTTTTGGGGGGGAAGTGGACCTGACGAGGTAGTCGCGGAAGGAACAGTCTTTACGGAAAGCGGATGGGGTGGGGAGGGAAATATATCTCTGTTGGTGGGGTCCGTTTGAAGGTGGCGTAAATGGCTGACGATGATGTGATGTATACGGAGGTTGGTGGGATGGAAGGTGAGGACTGGTGGGTCCTATCCTTTTTGCGGTTGGATGGGTGGGGTTCGAAGGCAGAGATGCAGGAAGTGGATGAGATGCATTGGTGGGCATTGTCAACAATGTGGGAGGGGACATTTCAGTCTTCAAAGGAGGAGGCTATCTGGTGTGTTCTGTGGTGGAACTGGTCCTCCTGGGAGCAGATGCAGTGGAGGTGGAGGAATTGGGAATAAGGGATAGCATTTTTGCAGGAGGCAGAGTGGGAGGAGTTGTAATCCAGGTAGCTGTGGGAATCAGTGGTCTTGTAGAAGATGTCGGTGTTGAGTCGGTCATTGTTGATGGAGATGGAGAGGTCCAGGAAGGGGAGAGAGATGTCAGAGATGGTCCAAGTGAATATAAGGTCGGGGTGGAATGTGTTGTTGAAGTCGATGAAATGTTCAACCTCCTCGTGGAAGCACGAGGTGGCGCCAACGTAGTCATCAATGTAACGGAGGAAAAGGTGGGGAGTGGTGCCGGTGTAACTCCAGAAGATAGACTGTTCCATGTAGCAGACTAAGAGTCAGGTGTAGCTGGGGCCCAGGCGGGTGCTCAAGGCTACCCCTTTTGTCTGGAGGAAGTGGGAGGATTCAAAGGAGAAATTGTTGAGGGTGAGGATCAATTCAGCCAAATGAATAACAGTATCAGTGAAAGGGTACTGGTGGGGACGTTGGGAGAGGAAGAAATGGAAGGCTTGGAAGACTTCCGTTTCCCTGGCCCCCAAAGCCTCATCTTCACCATGGACATCCAGTCTCTATCCACTTTCATCCACCATGACCAGAGCCTCCAAGTTAAGGCTTTCCTGATTAGGGTTGTTAACCTGAGCCAATCAAGAACCTCTGTTAACAAGGTCCACCTGTTTCCAATCAATACAGACAACTTCCTGTAAATTCAACTACATGAAACCCCACAGGTTACTGAGAAAGTTTTGCATACAATAAGTTTCTACTCCAATTAAAGCATCAATTCAGCTGAGAAACTAATGTTCCACTCAAATAAGGACAAATCCTTCAAACTTGGTTCTTTTTCAATTGTGTTTCAAGATGATGTGTTTAATGGCTGCAATAACTTGACACAAAAATTACTTTCTTCAAAAGTGATGGCAACAACAAGCCAACCAGTATGCAAAGTACAAATACATTTCTCCAAATACCTCCCTTTATATTCAAAATTAAAATGCAAAATGTCATGCACTAATCATTTACAATTACAAATTACTGATGTGATAAAATACACAGTCACAGAGAAAAATGATTTAATAACATTCCTATAATATCTTTAGTCAGTTCCACTCCAACCAGTCTCAGCATATGCATTGCACACAATCTCTAAATTGAACAGGTCGTTTAATTTACATGTGTGCACACTTGTGTTTTTATTGTCCATTCATCTGTTGTCTGCTCATTGAGGGTGGAGGTGGGGAAGGATGGTCCTTCTCCACGGAGTATTGTACCTATGGTAAGTGCCATTGGTGTCGTAACTACTTTTGCTGATCAGTTTCTGTTGCTAGGGAAATGGTAGACCCCTACAGCCTTAAGACCATTCTGTAGTTTCTGCTGCTAGTGAGATTACATCTTCCTGTTCAGCTACTGGAGGTGAAATAACATCTTCTCTAGTTGTACATAGTGGTCTGTGGTTGTGACTATATTTCTGGTCATTCAAGTTCACAGCACAAATCCTATGCTGTCACATGGATTGACTCTTGTTGAGAGTGGCGAATGTTTGCACTTTGACTGCTG
Organism: Chiloscyllium plagiosum; assembly: GCF_004010195.1. Classification (NCBI taxonomy): domain Eukaryota; kingdom Metazoa; phylum Chordata; class Chondrichthyes; order Orectolobiformes; family Hemiscylliidae; genus Chiloscyllium; species Chiloscyllium plagiosum. Next base: position 11,440 of record NW_025209095.1, on the reverse strand, counting down.
CTTCAATGCTTAGCTTTAATAATGACATGGCCATCAAAGCGAAATTTGATTTTCTGTTATTTCACATTTAAATTTTGTTACTCACACCTCCGTTAGTGCTTTTATCTTTAGTGCTTCTTCATTATTGGAAGAGTAGTTTGGCTGCTCATTAGTCTTTGGACGAAGCATTCAGGTGGTGTACATTTCCACTCAAGTATTACCTTATAGTAGTTGAGCTTGGTTTGTTGTATTACTTTATTGATCCATTTCACCGTCAACTCTGTCTTTCCATTTGATTGGGGGCTATGTGAAGATGATGGTTGGCGTTGAAATCCCCAATCCTTTATGAAGTGCCTGAGTTCTTCACTTATTGAGGGCCATTATCATTCAACGCAATATCTGTAATGACTGAAGTGTACCTCAGGAATTTGATGTCAGTTGATCTAACTTCAAAAGTAGTCAATGGCTACAAGACAAGACAAATTAGTTCCTGTGAGAGCGAAGAGGTCTACTCCAAACTTCATTCATGCTCTATCTTGAATGTCATCTGTCATACATAGCTCTTTAGTTTAGTATTTATTACAAGCACTGGACTGGTTGATGTGCTTCTTAATCTCATGGCTCACGTTTGACCAACAGAGCACTTCTCTTTCCCAGATGGCTTTCATGGATATGCTCCAGTTTTTCTTTCTCACCTTCTTGGGGATAATTACACTATTTCCTTTGTACAAGACACCTTCTTTGGCTATCACCTCATCGGCCTATGCCCAATTGTCTCCTATAGCAAAGAAGTGTGTCTTTTCTCATGGCTTCCTGCACCATTTGGACAGTTGCATTTGTTGCATAGTTAATTTGATTTGAGCAAGAGACTTACATTTCAGGTTTCATGTCTCTGCTAGGTTGATGCCATTTACAAGTTGGAGCTGTTGCCTCTCAAAATTGGGAATATTTCTCACTTTCTCTTAGCATCCTCAACTTTCTTCAAAGGGGGTGTTTTTCTCAACAACGTTTGGCAATGTACATCTGTTTTTATTGCTTGTATATCATACCCAGATAATACATCTACAAATGAAGCAACCATTTTTGAAGATGCACTGGAGCATACAGAATTTGATTTGAGAAACATGCTTTCAAGTGGTCTGTCTTCAGAGTCCATGATCATGCGGTCTCAGTCAAGCAGGTACTGATGAAAATACTTACAGGCAAAGACAATAACTAAGCACCCTTTCTGTGCATACTGTCATTCAGTTTGTACGAATGCCTTAGAAGTAAATTCAACCGGTTGTCATTTTTGGATTAGCATCACTGGATTCATCTTGTAGCACCCTGCAGTAGTTTCATCATTGATGGTATGGGACCTCAGGACTGTTGTTGTCATTAAACAGTTGCTTTAATTTGACCTCACTTATCAGTAATGATCCTTTGCATGGACAGTAGTGGCATGTTGTGGGAACATATTTTTATCCCATAACCAGCAATGGGATAGTGAGATATTTTCAATGAAATCATTAGGATCTATTCATGTTCTCAGTTCTCCAGCTTTATCATTGCTAGCAAGACAATAATCCAGCTGGAGATGTTGTGACTTTCTTCATGACTCCCTTTTCTCCCCAGCTCTAACTTATCTCTCAAGCTGTATCTGAGAGCATCTGGAACTCCCCTCAGGAAATGCTTGATTGATCTCATACTTGAAAATAATTTTCACTAAAATTACACCCATGACATGTAAAAATGGCTTTGTAATCTTCTAGGATCTATGTAGCGGTCAATGTGGTTTGTGAAATACTGGAAATCTCTTCTGGCATGTTTGTGGTTATTAATCCAACCCTTATACTCGCTTCAGCTGGGATGAGTGGATTTTGCATAACATTAGTGTATGAAATTCTCAGTATGGCTAGCACTGCTAGGCAAAAGTGAGGACTGCAGATGCTGGAAATCAGAGTCTAGATTAGAGTGGCACTGGAAAAGCACAGCAGATCAGGCAGCATCCAAAGAGCAGGAAAATAGACATTTCAGGCAAAAGCCCTTCATCAGGAATGAAGGCAGGGAGCCACAAGGGGTGGAGAGATAAATGGGTGGGGGGTGATAGATCAGAGAGGAGCAGATATGTGGGAAGAAAGTTTGGCAGGTCAGACAGGTCATGAGGATGGTGCTGAGCTGGAAGGCTGAAACTAGGGTAATGTTGAGGGGGGGCGCGGTGGAGATGAAGAAACTGTTGAAGTCCACATTGATGCCCTGGGGTTGAAGTGTTCCAAGACAGAAGATGAGGCATTCTTCCTCCAGGCGTTGGGTGGTGAGGGAGTGGCGGTGGAGGAGGCCCAAGACCTGCACGGCCTCAGCAGAGTGGGAGGAGGAGTTGAAATGTTGAGCCACAGGGTGGTGGGGTTGATTGGTGCGGGTGTCCCAGAGATGTTCCCTAAAGCATTCTGCGAGAAGGCGTCCAGTCTCCCCAATGCAGAGGAGACCGCATTGGGAGCAACAGATACAATAAATGCAAATGAAATTTTGATGGATGTGGATGGCTAGCACTGCTGCCTCACAGCACCAGGGACCTGTGTTCGATTCAAGCCTTGAGCGACAGTCTGAATGGAGTTTACACATTCTCCCAGTGTCTGTGTGGGTTTCCTCCAGGTGCTCCGGTATCCCTGCCACCCCCCACCCTCCTCCACAGACCAAAGATGTACAGTTAGGTAGACTAGCAATGCTAAATTGCCCATAGTATCTACGGATGTGAAGGCTAGGTGGTTTAGACATGGGAATTGCAGTGTTGAAAGGATAAGGCAAGGTAGTGTGTCTGGGTAGGATGGATGCTTAGAGTCTCAGTGTGGATCCAATGGGCTGAATGGCCTGCTTCCGTACTGTTGTGATTCTATGATTCCACGCCTTCATTTTTCTCATTATATTATGCTCTCTGCTTCATTTCTCCTCTTGACACGAGGATAATTCCATAATTTTGTCTTAACTTTACTGTCAATGGTTTCTTTTTCTTGAATCAGCATATTGAACCACTTTGCATAGATTTGCAAACCTCATGATGTTATACAAAGCAGTGTCTATCTGACATGCCATAATCACTTGATATGAATCTTTTGCAGTCATTCTAATGGTCACAAACCATTTATCATCTTTAGATCCAATATTGCTAACTTGTTGCATGGTGTAGACTGGTTTGTCAGAATCATTGATTGATACTTCCCAATAACCATCTCCAAAAGCTTATTATCCAAGACTTGTGTCACACCAAGATTTGTTGTTCTTTTATCACCCTGTGCTGACTTACCTAATAGTTAAGGAATGCCTCACTTTAGAAACTCTCATTCCTGTTTCAAATTCTTCCATGGCCTTGCTTCTCTGCTCCACAACTCCAAGATGTCTCATCTAGTTCTTGCCTCTTGAACCTTTTACTAACTCCATGTAGCAGCTGTACCTTTAATCTAGGCCTGAAGCTCTGGAAGTCCCTCCCTAAGCTATTGTTTGCTCTCTACCTCTCTTTCCTTAAGGTGCTTCTTCAACCCAAATGCTGTTTTTATTGCTCAGTGCCAAATGATTACCTTGACACTTGTAGTGTCATTTTATTCGATAAAAATTCTATTAAAACTGCCCATTTGTTCTATTAAAAAGATAATTTATAAACCTGTTTATATTTTCAGTGTAACTTCAGTAGTTTGGAACCAGACAATAATTTGTGCCTGGTGCTGCTCTTCTACACTGCTCACTAAACCAGAGTTGGACTCTTGGCTCAATGATAGGTTAAAGGATTGCTGTTGAATATAATCCTGATGTCTCATAGATGCCTGTATCCAAACTGCAGATCACAGAACACACTTTAATCATATACTCCTTCAGTGAAGATTCATAATACAAAGATAACATCCTGTGACAACATAATAACTTATAGAAGTGAATGTGTTTGTGCAAGTATTGTGTTAGTTTGAAGGACACATGAAGGCACTATGGGCTGAATGGCCTCCTTCTGCTGTGCAACAATTGTGTAATTCTAGATAAGCTTTTTCTCAAATAACTTGCAAGCAGATTCTTCACATTATTGACAACATGGCCTGATATTTAAAACTATGTCCATGAATGAATGCTTTCCAAGTATCGTGATATTATTAAGGTAACATCCTGACTGATTATGGTACTTTTATTTGTGGTCAGATAGAGGAAAACCATGCACTTTCGGATCCTAGAAACAGTCTGTAACAGGCAACCAATCAAATTTGCATTTGCAAATAAACAGTTTAAACGTACATTTTATTTTCAATGGAACCTATAGAACTATACTGTGCATTTTTTGTTTTTTCGTGAGACCATCACACACCTGGTGTGTATTTACACTGTGTCCCCGGAACTGGTGGAATCATGATGAAAACTCAACTCACAAACTGCCCCTAAGCAGAAAAAGACCCTGTCAGAACTTAGCCTGTTCTGAGCCATCTGTAATTCTCGATATTTTTAACAGCAACCTGTTCAGATATGTTATTCCAAACCTCTGGAACAGGTGGGACTTGAACACAGGCCGACTGGCTCAGAGGTAGGGATGCTACAACTAGGTGGTGGAGCAGTTGAAAACAGCACACATTTTTGGATTCAGGACTTGCTACTTCCAGGTAGGTAGCATGAACTTTCTGTTGGTTCACATCACCCTTCTTACAGATGAAATTCAAAACCTGCCCTCCCTAGAAAATACCAAAACATGAAATAAAGCCTTCAAACCTCTTGAACTATACAGGAGACCCTAAACATGCTCCTTTGATGTATTTCACTGAAAAATTCTCCAACAACATTTCTAAATAAGAAGAAATGGGATGACGTTTGGTCTTGTGCATTTATATATAGAAGATCCATTGTTGAAAATCCATGCTGTGCATCATTTTAACACAATTGCATCATTTCACATCTTTAATCTTGTCACCAAATAAGACTACATGCAAATATGGTGGCAGAAAACCTCTAGTTGTCTGACAAATCCTCCTGGCACCCCAGAATTAAGCTGCAAAAAAAAACATATTGGAAATATCCTATCTTCTAAAATTGATGTGTTTAGTTTACATTGTTAATGGTTTACAGGGTAAGTGGTATCTTCCCAAATTAAAGTAGAAATAGTTTCCCTGGAAATTGCTAGAGCACTGCAACCACAAGGAAGATGTAATAAGAAAGGAAGATTTACATAATCTTTTTACATCCTAAAGCATTTTGCAGCCAATGAAATAAATTTCAATTGTCATCTCTTGTTGCTTTGTAGGCAAACCTAATCTGTAAAGCAATTAGTGATGAACAACAAATGCTGGCCTTCTCACCAACACCCACCCCTTGAAAGTATTTGAAACAGTTAATTTACATACAGAACAGTCCAAAATGGATGATCAACCTATCTTTGTTTTTAAATAATATTTACTTAGGAATATTTTATTTATCCCTTTCTTCTTATTTATCCGACTGATGTTTCCAGCACATTGGAGAATCTGGGCAATCTCCCAATAGACATTTAATCTTCTAATACACAGAAACCAGTTCCAGCTGAACTCCACAATGAATACTAAGTACCAGAGATACCAATGGGAATTGACATCAGGTCCACCAGGAATTCTGGGAAATGCCCCTATTCTTCACCAAGCAAATAGGATCCCAGTTTAAGATCTTGTCTGTAAAATGCCATTTCAGGACTGAACTGATGCTTGAGCCAAGATTGTGTGTTTAATTCCAGATTGGGATTTATAATCACAACAATTTGATTTGGAGGTGAGTATATTACCAACCAACGTTCAAGAAAATTTCGAGCGGGAATGTCACACCATTAGTTTTTGTATAAAGTGATTCACATTGGCCAGTTCCATGTCTGTTCGAACAGCATTCAATCCAATATGTATTAGTGCTGAGGACCTAACAGTTGCATGTAGGAACCATTATTGCCTGTCAATCATCCAAATTAAATAAGAATAGTTCTTATAGCTGCCTTATTATAAAAAGCAATCTCCAGGTAAATAAATGTTACTTTACATAATTTAGATGGAATGATAGTACTGTTGTAATGTAATGATCTTTTGGATACTACAATAGATTCAAACACAAGTGAAGTTCCACAGAATAACAAGAAAAACTAATTCAAGACTTTGAAATATTTTTAAAATGATATTGGAAGCAATGTTCAATTGATTTTATTCTTGTCTTACAATGTCATCATCAAGTCTATCTTTTATAAATTTGATGGGCAAGCTGCCAGCACAAATTGTACTGGTTATTAGATATTATGCCCATTGAGCTGAAAATGTGTTGCTGGAAAAGCGCAGCAGGTCAGGCAGCATCCAAAGAGCAGGAGAATCGACGTTTCGGGCAAGAGCCCTTCTTCATGCCCGAAACGTCGATTGTCCTGCTCTTTGGATGCTGCCTGACCTGCTGCGCTTTTCCAGCAACACATTTTCAGCTCAATGGGCATAATATCTAATAACCAGTACAATTTGTGCTGGCAGCTTGCCCATCAAATTTATAAAAGATAGACTTGATGATGACATTGTAAGACAAGAATAAAATCAATTGAACATTGCTTCCAATATCATTTTAAAAATATTTCAAAGTCTTGAATTAGTTTTTCTTGTTATTCTGTGGAACTTCACTTGTGTTTGAATCTATTGTAGTATCCAAAAGATCATTACATTACAACAGTACTATCATTCCATCTAAATTATGTAAAGTAACATTTATTTACCTGGAGATTGCTTTTTATAATAAGGCAGCTATAAGAACTATTCTTATTTAATTTGGATGATTGACAGGCAATAATGGTTCCTACATGCAACTGTTAGGTCCTCAGCACTAATACATATTGGATTGAATGCTGTTCGAACAGACATGGAACTGGCCAATGTGAATCACTTTATACAAAAACTAATGGTGTGACATTCCCGCTCGAAATTTTCTTGAACGTTGGTTGGTAATATACTCACCTCCAAATCAAATTGTTGTGATTATAAATCCCAATCTGGAATTAAACACACAATCTTGGCTCAAGCATCAGTTCAGTCCTGAAATGGCATTTTACAGACAAGATCTTAAACTGGGATCCTATTTGCTTGGTGAAGAATAGGGGCATTTCCCAGAATTCCTGGTGGACCTGATGTCAATTCCCATTGGTATCTCTGGTACTTAGTATTCATTGTGGAGTTCAGCTGGAACTGGTTTCTGTGTATTAGAAGATTAAATGTCTATTGGGAGATTGCCCAGATTCTCCAATGTGCTGGAAACATCAGTCGGATAAATAAGAAGAAAGGGATAAATAAAATATTCCTAAGTAAATATTATTTAAAAACAAAGATAGGTTGATCATCCATTTTGGACTGTTCTGTATGTAAATTAACTGTTTCAAATACTTTCAAGGGGTGGGTGTTGGTGAGAAGGCCAGCATTTGTTGTTCATCACTAATTGCTTTACAGATTAGGTTTGCCTACAAAGCAACAAGAGATGACAATTGAAATTTATTTCATTGGCTGCAAAATGCTTTAGGATGTAAAAAGATTATGTAAATCTTCCTTTCTTATTACATCTTCCTTGTGGTTGCAGTGCTCTAGCAATTTCCAGGGAAACTATTTCTACTTTAATTTGGGAAGATACCACTTACCCTGTAAACCATTAACAATGTAAACTAAACACATCAATTTTAGAAGATAGGATATTTCCAATATGTTTTTTTTTGCAGCTTAATTCTGGGGTGCCAGGAGGATTTGTCAGACAACTAGAGGTTTTCTGCCACCATATTTGCATGTAGTCTTATTTGGTGACAAGATTAAAGATGTGAAATGATGCAATTGTGTTAAAATGATGCACAGCATGGATTTTCAACAATGGATCTTCTATATATAAATGCACAAGACCAAACGTCATCCCATTTCTTCTTATTTAGAAATGTTGTTGGAGAATTTTTCAGTGAAATACATCAAAGGAGCATGTTTAGGGTCTCCTGTATAGTTCAAGAGGTTTGAAGGCTTTATTTCATGTTTTGGTATTTTCTAGGGAGGGCAGGTTTTGAATTTCATCTGTAAGAAGGGTGATGTGAACCAACAGAAAGTTCATGCTACCTACCTGGAAGTAGCAAGTCCTGAATCCAAAAATGTGTGCTGTTTTCAACTGCTCCACCACCTAGTTGTAGCATCCCTACCTCTGAGCCAGTCGGCCTGTGTTCAAGTCCCACCTGTTCCAGAGGTTTGGAATAACATATCTGAACAGGTTGCTGTTAAAAATATCGAGAATTACAGATGGCTCAGAACAGGCTAAGTTCTGACAGGGTCTTTTTCTGCTTAGGGGCAGTTTGTGAGTTGAGTTTTCATCATGATTCCACCAGTTCCGGGGACACAGTGTAAATACACACCAGGTGTGTGATGGTCTCACGAAAAAACAAAAAATGCACAGTATAGTTCTATAGGTTCCATTGAAAATAAAATGTACGTTTAAACTGTTTATTTGCAAATGCAAATTTGATTGGTTGCCTGTTACAGACTGTTTCTAGGATCCGAAAGTGCATGGTTTTCCTCTATCTGACCACAAATAAAAGTACCATAATCAGTCAGGATGTTACCTTAATAATATCACGATACTTGGAAAGCATTCATTCATGGACATAGTTTTAAATATCAGGCCATGTTGTCAATAATGTGAAGAATCTGCTTGCAAGTTATTTGAGAAAAAGCTTATCTAGAATTACACAATTGTTGCACAGCAGAAGGAGGCCATTCAGCCCATAGTGCCTTCATGTGTCCTTCAAACTAACACAATACTTGCACAAACACATTCACTTCTATAAGTTATTATGTTGTCACAGGATGTTATCTTTGTATTATGAATCTTCACTGAAGGAGTATATGATTAAAGTGTGTTCTGTGATCTGCAGTTTGGATACAGGCATCTATGAGACATCAGGATTATATTCAACAGCAATCCTTTAACCTATCATTGAGCCAAGAGTCCAACTCTGGTTTAGTGAGCAGTGTAGAAGAGCAGCACCAGGCACAAATTATTGTCTGGTTCCAAACTACTGAAGTTACACTGAAAATATAAACAGGTTTATAAATTATCTTTTTAATAGAACAAATGGGCAGTTTTAATAGAATTTTTATCGAATAAAATGACACTACAAGTGTCAAGGTAATCATTTGGCACTGAGCAATAAAAACAGCATTTGGGTTGAAGAAGCACCTTAAGGAAAGAGAGGTAGAGAGCAAACAATAGCTTAGGGAGGGACTTCCAGAGCTTCAGGCCTAGATTAAAGGTACAGCTGCTACATGGAGTTAGTAAAAGGTTCAAGAGGCAAGAACTAGATGAGACATCTTGGAGTTGTGGAGCAGAGAAGCAAGGCCATGGAAGAATTTGAAACAGGAATGAGAGTTTCTAAAGTGAGGCATTCCTTAACTATTAGGTAAGTCAGCACAGGGTGATAAAAGAACAACAAATCTTGGTGTGACACAAGTCTTGGATAATAAGCTTTTGGAGATGGTTATTGGGAAGTATCAATCAATGATTCTGACAAACCAGTCTACACCATGCAACAAGTTAGCAATATTGGATCTAAAGATGATAAATGGTTTGTGACCATTAGAATGACTGCAAAAGATTCATATCAAGTGATTATGGTTCGTTTTTAAAATTATTCATGAAATCAGCTTCCTTTTAAGATTGTGTGTTCCAAATCACACCAACATTTTGAATGGAATCATTTCTCTTCAGCCTGCCTTCAGATTATTTACAATGGAACCTATTCAAACTTTTCCAACCTCTTCACGTAACTGAAGTTACTCATTGTCAGTCGCATAGTGGTAAACAGAATCTCCTCCAATTTTGTAAACCAGGTAAGGGAATCTGGGAGATGTTGATTAAGTGCAGTCATCCTGGCACTGGGGTAGGTATCAATAGCTTGTAGGGTCAAATCCCATCAAGACAAATGGCAAAATTGAAGTTAATACATTTGGAAAGTTTTGAATTGAAAATAAAAACGGTAAGAGATGATGGAGGATTTTAAGAAGCCAACTGGTTTCCTAATGTCATCAGTTGAAAAGATCACAGGCAGATTTATCTGGTCCGATTTAAAGATGTCTTTGGTTCCACACAATTGGTTGCCTTTCACTGTCTTCATAACAAATGTTCATTCATACCACTTCTTATTGTCACTTTGTTGCATTGTTGTACTTTATTATACTTAATGCCATATCATCCATATTTCACCAAAGTATTTGATAAATATAACAATTTAAAGCTGCAAAATTGAATTCATTGTTCCCAATTTGCTCCCATTTTCCCAACGACACTCAAACCTTGTAAGGTTTACAAGTACAAAACATCGAATTTAATATCTTTATAAATCTAATAATGTATTTCTGCCTTTCTGTACCCTGTATTCTGGATTTCTGTACAGTATCTTCTCAATTTCTGTAAGCCAGCTCAGGGAATCTCCTGACATTGCCTATTCTCACAGCAGAGCCAATCATTGAGAGCAAGTGGTCCATCTTTGAGGACCAGTTACCTCACTTCAACTTCAACCATATGTCACTGGTAGCAGCCTGAGAGAGAAACAATAAACAAAATAAATATTAAACTTCTTCAGACTAAAAAATCTCATGTCAAAAGCAAAACCTTTCCTTATAACAGAAACAATGTCTTCACTATCTAGCAGCAATTTGTTGGTAATTTGGAAACTTTCTGAACCCTGTGCAGAGACTCTGCAATTCACAGCCAACAGAAATTTTCAAATGACTAGCATTGCTTGAAGCTTCACATAAGTTCACTGCCCTGTTTTGATAATACACTGTCCTCTGCATGTTTGATGCTCATTCTACAAAAAAAAACAGTTAAAACCAATTCCCTCTGATCCATTTTTGGACAACGACAATAACTCTTTCACTTGCTCAGGAGTTTAAGGCAAACTTCGAGGAGAACACTTTTGTTTCAAAACATTTAATGTTTGCACTTGGCCAAACATGGGTGAAAATTGTTTCAGCTTTCACCAGTAAATGAATCATGCTGAGTCCCTTAAAGTGTGTAACACAGTTTAATCAGCCTCTGAGTTTTTTTTTCAGTGTTCATTATTCAATACATTGCTAAATATTTCTTTTGCAGCTTAATTGCATCAGTTTGAGAACTTCCATTATCAAACTGTAATTATGTTATGGCAACTGTTTCAGGACTATGTTACAACAAAGGTTCAGAATCTCAAACTGTTACAGATGATAATAACCTTTAATCCCAAAATGTGCTTTTTAAAAGAGGGCTGCTAGCAAGACAACCTAACTGCAGGTGTATGTTCAGTGATGGCTGGCAAAGTTCATTGTCATATTAATGGACTAACACCTGAGGATGTTAAAAAAAACTTCAGAGACAGACTTGAAGTAGTGAGATGGCTAACTATCCTTCCTGTTCTTGGAAGGGAGCATCCTCTTTCAGGCATTTTTGTGGTATGCCCTTCAAAGAATGTACATAA
>NW_025209094.1:15222-16000 GCF_004010195.1 Chiloscyllium plagiosum | reverse complement strand
TGGAGACAATGGCAGCAGTCCAAGTTTACATTAGGTAGACTCAACCTCCCAAAGTCTAAAAAAAAGTTAAAAATAAACAATTGTGCTTTGTACCGACTGTGAAAATCAAGAATAACTAATCAGCATTTCTACCTGGATGTGAGGTTGCCATGGGGAAAGAGTGCAGAAGAAACCATTTTTTGAGATCAAGTTACAAACGTCTGTACAAATCAATGAATATCACAAACAGCAGTTTTCCATTATCAGTAAAAAAAAAAGGAGACTGCTTGGGCTTTGTCAACCAACAGAGCTAGGTACAAGAGGGAAAATGTCTGTACTTGAAGAGATGCATCTCAGAGACATTTAAGGACACTGATGTGGCCAGAAGGGAAGAATCATCAGTGCCAGCTTAACAGCTTGAAGTGGATTTAAGATTCTTTCCAAGCAAATACTCAAAGTTACTACTTGACAAGACCAGAAAATGCAGACCTAATGGAAGTTGGAAGGAACAATGGCCTATTTGCGACAAAAACTCAAATTCCAGGAAGTGAGAGATATGAGCGTAACTAACAGAGAGGAAAATTCCTCTTACATATCAGAGCTAGAACAACATTTAAGTAGTTTGTAACAATAAATGTGTAAAAATGTGAAAGCTTACATAATTAATTCAGAGGAGAAAGTGAGGACTGCAGATGCTGGAGATCAGAGCTGAAAATGTGTTGCTGGAAAAGCGCAGCAGGTCAGGCAGCATCCAAGGAGCAGGAGAATCGACGTTTCGGGCATGAGCCCTTCTTCAGGA
>NW_025209094.1:0-1677 GCF_004010195.1 Chiloscyllium plagiosum | reverse complement strand
GATGGGATTTATCTGAGGATTCTCTGGGAAGCTAGGGAAGAGATAGTAGAGCCTTTGGCTTTGATACTTGAGTTGTCATTGTCTACGGGTTTAGTACCTGAAGACTGGAGGATTGCAAATGTTGTGCCCTTGTTCAAGAAGGGCAGTAGAGATGACCCAGGTAATTATATACCAGTGAGCCTTACTTCTGTTGTAGGAAAGGTTTTGGAAAGGATTATAAGAGATAAGATTTATAATCATCTAGCAAGCAACAATTTGATTTCAGATAGTCAACATGGTTTCATCAAGGGCAGGTCTTGTCTCACAAACCTCATTGACGTTTTTAAGAAGGTGACCAAGCATGTAGATGAGGGTAGGGCAGTTGACGTGGTATACATGGACTTCAGTAAAGCCTTTGATAAGGTTCTACATGGTAGGCTGATGGAGAAAATGCAGAGGCATGGGATTGAGGGTGATTTAGCAGGTTGGATTAGAAACTGGCTTTCTGAAAGATGGCAGCGAGTGATGGTTGATGGAAAATATTCAGTCTGGAGTCCAGTTACTAGTGGCGTGCCACACGGATCTGTTTTGGGATCACTGCTGTTTGCCATTTTTATAAGTGACTTAGACATAGGCATAGGTGGATGGATTAGTAAATTTGCAGATGACACTAAAGTTGGTGGAGTAGTGGACAGTTTGGAAGAATGTTACAGGTTGCAGAGGGACTTGGATAAACTGCAGAATTGGGCTGAGAGGTGGCAAATGGAGTTCAATGCAGCTAAATGTGAGGTGATGCACTTTGGGAAGAATAACAGGAAGGCAAAGTACTGGGGTCAATGGAAAGATTCTTGGTAGTGTGGATGTGCAGAGGGATCTTGGCATCCATGTGCACAGATCCCTGAAGTTGGCACCCAGGTGGATAGTGCTGTGAAGAAGGCATACGGTGTGTTAGGTTTCATTGGTAGAGGGATTGAGTTCCGGAGCCACAATATTATGCAGCAACTATACAAAATGCTGGTGCGGCCACACTTGGAATATTGTGTACAGTTCTGGTTGCCCCATTACAGGAAGGATGTGGAAGCATTGGAAAAGGTGCAGAGGAGATTTACCAGGATATTGCCTGGTCTGGAGGGAAGGTTTTATGAGGAAAGGTTGAGAGACTTGGGTGTGTTCTCATTGGAAAGAAGAAGGCTAAGGGGCGATTTGATAGAGACATACAAGATGATCAGAGGATTAGATAGGATAGACAGTGAAAGTCTTTTTCCTAGGATCATAACGTCAGCTTGTATGAGAGGGCATAACTACAAATTGAGGGGTGATAGATTTAGGACAGATGTCAGAGGAAAGTTCTTTACGCAGAGAGTGGTAAGGGCGTGGAATGCCCTACCTGCTAATGTAGTCAACCCAGCCACATTAGGGAGATTTAAACAATCCTTGGATAAGCACATGGATGATTTTGGGATAGTGTAGGGGGACGAGCTGAGAATAGTTCCCAGGGTGGCGCAACATCGAGGGCCAAAGGGCTTATTCTGCGCTGTATTGTTCTATGTTCTCTATGTTCTCTAAAAATATGGTGATGAAAGCATAGACAATATGGTACTAGAGTATCCAAGCAATGACTGAAAAATTGGCTTCGATAAGTGCAGAGGACAGGTATACGATAATGCAACTTGTATAGCAGGAAGGTTTAATGGCATG
>NW_025209093.1:14381-16000 GCF_004010195.1 Chiloscyllium plagiosum | reverse complement strand
AACGGCTGGAAAATGAGAAGCGTTCGGAAATGAGATAACGAAAGTCCAGAGACAAGATATCCCTGTTTGGGGTGAAAGGAAAGGCTAGTGGGTGTAGGGAATGCTGGATGACTAAAGAAATTGAGTGTTTGATTAAGAAAAAGAAGGAATCATATGTCAGGTATAGACTGGAGAAATCGAATGAATTGTTCGAAGAATATAAAGGCAGTAGGAATATACTGAAGTGGGAAATCAGGAGGGCAAAAAGGGGACGTGATATAGCTTTGGCAAATAGTACTGAGGAGAATCCTCAGAAAATAAATTAAGGAAAAAGAAGGAGAACTAGGGAGCAAATAGGGCCCTTTACAGATCAGCACGGCAGCCTTTGTGTGGAGCCGCAGGGAATGGTGGAGATACTAAATGAGAATTTTGCATTCGTGTTTACTGTGGACAAGGACATGGAAGATATAGAATGTGGGGAAATAGATGGTGACATCTTGAAAAATGTCCATATTACAGCGGAGCAACGGCTGGATATCTTGTAATACATAAAAGTGGATATATCCCCAGGACCTGATCAGAAGACTCCAAGAACACTGTGGAAAGCTGGGAGAGCGGTTGCTGGGTCCCTTGCTTAGATATTTGTGTCAGAGATAGTCACAGGTATAGTGCTGGAATACTGGAGGTTGGCTGACCTGGTACCATTATTTACAAAAGGTGGTAAGGCCAAACCAGGGAGCTATAGTCCAGTTGTATGGTGATTAATAAAGGAATGTTATGGCTGCGATGCAATGTCAGAAGAATGCATGCCCCAAAGGAGCGTAGAAAGTCCAGGGTTTTTTCTAAACTTAAATTAGGAGTGTAAAGAAGAAACATGATTAAAAAAAACTGATGAATAATATTAAAGAGAATACAAAGACATATTACAGGCAAGGGAATAGCCAAGCTGAAAGCAGATCACAACGTAAGAAATTGTTGTGACACTGTCTCCAGGCTGTCTTGCAACGGCTATTTGTATTTCGGATTTCCAGCATTTGCAGTTCTTTGTGGGCAGCGTGGTGACTCATTGATTAACCTGAGTGTTGCCGCAGAGTACCAGAGACTGTTTTTGATTCCAACCATGGGCGACTATCTGTGTTGAGTTTGCATGTTTTTTCTGTGGCTGTGTGTTTCCTCTCGTGCTCTGGTTTCTTCCCACAGTGAAAAGTTATGTGAGTTAGGTGGATTATCCATAGAAAATACAGGTTTATGGAGATACGTAGAAAGTAGGTGTGAGTGGGATGCCCTTTGGGGATTTGTGTAGACTCGATGTATGAATGGCTTGCTTCCACACAACAGGGATTCTATGACCATGATGAAAGAAATGTTTGAAGATCTAAATGACAGTCTGTGCGTGATAACCAGATTCGATCACTCAGGACTTAAATATGTACTTTGCAGAGAAGGGTGATGTAGGTATCAGAATCGCGTTGGAGGTAGGTGTGGAACTATGATATACTTTAATCAAATGTCGTTGTGAAAGATATGAGAATGACTGCATTTAGCTGTCTTCTCCGCCCTGGACAGACAATCAGTCAACACAATGACTGTGCACTCCCCACATTTTGACACGAGTGAGAATGGGATAATGGTGCACTCTC
>NW_025209093.1:0-2290 GCF_004010195.1 Chiloscyllium plagiosum | reverse complement strand
GATTCTACTCCTTGCTCAGAGGCTGTGTGTAAACCCAAGATCTGTACCAGTAACCAGACTGTCAGCAGTATCATTGATATTGTCCCACAGCTAGCAAGGTTGGGCCGGGCACTTTGCTTGGTACCTGTACCTCACTGGCAGTATTCAAATGAAGTCAGGGCCTTCAATCTGCCAACTTGGTGAATGTTCCATAGAATCATAGGATGGCACAGTACAGAAGGACTAGGTGAAAGTAGGTACTGCAGATGCTGGGGATTAGAGTCCAGATTAGAATAGTGCTGGAAAAGCACAGCAGCTCAGTGCATGACATCAATGTGGACTTCACCAGTTTCCTCATTTCCCCTCCCCTGACCCTACCCCAGTTCCAACCTTCCAGCTCAGCATCGCCCTCATGACCTGTCCACCTGTCCATCTTTCTTCACACCTATCCGCTCCACCCTCCTCTCCAACCTATCACCTTTACCTCTACATCCATTCACCTATTGCACTCTCAGCTACCTTCCCCCAGCCCCATCCCCCCTCCCATTTATCTCTCCAGCCCCGACGTTCCCAGCCTCGTTCCTAATGAAGGGCTTTTGCCTGAAATGTTGATTTTCCTGCTCCTCGGATGCTGCCTGGCCTGCTGTGCTTTTCCAGCACCACAGAGGGAGGCCATTTGGCCATAGATACCTTTGTCGGTTCTTTAAAGAACTATCCAGTTAGTTCCAAGTCTGTTGTTTCCCGACAGCTCCATGAAATGTAAACACGTCTTCTCGATTTGGCAATAGTGGTGTCAGATTTTACCCAATTGATATTATGTGTTTACAGAGATATGTGAATGTAGTTGTACTTAATGAGCAAGTTAGAGTTTAACAGATTTGTATTCATGTGATGCATAGACAACAATTCAATAGGAATCAAGGAGTTAATGTTTGGTAACACTGCAGCTGAAGGTCTCCTTTCTGGTTTTTGTCATCAGTTTACTGACATTTTTTTTTGTTGGTTGGTGAGGAAATTGTGCAAGCACAATTGTTTCCATAGTAAATAGTTTTAATTTTAGTACTTGGTAGATGTGTTAAGTTTTGACATGGAGCAAACCCTTGCTCTCTCAGAGTAGATATTGAAGTCAAGTACTGGTCCTAAGATTTTAAAATCCATCCACAGCCCTGATGTGGGCCTCAGCTGAAGCCTAGCTTCTTACTAGTCGATGAGATGTGACGGGGTGGTTGGGGGAACTCCCTGAGGCTGACTGAGTCATTGGGAATGTAAGTCTGCTGGTGTGAGGAGGGGAGTTAGGTTCGCAGAGCCCCCACTACATTCTTGTCGAGCTCTCCCTTCCTCCTCTGTCCCTCCAAATAAAGAATTGGCAACAGAAAGTGTAATTTCTGAGCCACCCTCTCCAGAGCACTTTGCACCTGAAGTATGGAATCCAACCAGCGCATGGCAATGAAGTACAGATTGTAAGCAGCCTTACACCCTCTGAGGAAGCAGTGTCAGGCCAGCCTGACTGTTTCACTGAGGGGGGAAAATGAGATGCTCTCTGATCTTCCTCCTCCCATTCTCCTATGGGTAGCTGTAAGTGCAATTTTTCCCATCCCCACCAATGGAAGCTGACATAATATGTACCGCAGGTTGTTAACAATGAGATTCTAAGCCCGTTCAGCTATCAGTAGAATATCAGCAAGTGGAATTTACTACACAAAGCAGAATCTTCCATTCTTGTCCACTGTCTTGCTCACTTCCTGCAAAGTTGACATGGTGACTATTCGGAACAGTTAGGGTGATCATGGAGCTGGAGAGGAGTAAGGTCAAGCAGGTGGCTCTTAATGGCCACTCTCTGTCCCATGGTGATGGTGTAAAAATTAGTCTGTGGGAGCCCTTCCTCCCTCAGTCACCAATTGATGAATTGTCCTCACTGGTTTAGGAGGGCCAGCTGTTTCTTGTTATCACACTCAGAGTGCCAATATCTGGTGGTGTATCTTCAGGGCTGTTACTTCATTTGTGAAACACACCAGTAAATAAATTTTCAACGAATTTTCTGCTATATGGGGGAAAGGGTGACATTTGCCTTTATAGTTTCACTTGTGCCCCACAAGGGACATCCATTGCCAATGCCCATTCTTGGTGCAATGTTTGCAGAACTCTGGATGAGATCTCCGATAGATTTATTCTGATAAAGAAGCCCATTCACCATGAAGCCTCCACTCCAACATAGAAATGTCAAGTTTACTGGACTCTGTACAAGTTCCAGCAACAACCCAGCAAGAATAATGAGGAAAGCAAGATCTTCCCTTCCAACCAGCCCCAGTGC
>NW_025209092.1:15009-16000 GCF_004010195.1 Chiloscyllium plagiosum | reverse complement strand
AGTCATAGTCATAGAGATGTACAGCATGGAAACAGACCTGTTGGTCCAACCCGTCCATGCTGACCAGACATTCCAACCCAATCTAGTCCCACCTGCCAGCACCCGGCCCATATCCCTCCAAACCCTTCCAAGTGCCTCTTAAATGTTGCAATTGTACCAGCCTCCACCACATCCTCTGGCAGCTCATTCCATACACGTACCACCCTCTGTGTGAAAAAGCTGCCCCTTAGGTCACTTTTATATCTTTCCCCTCTCACCCTAAATCTATGCCCTCTAGTTCTGGACTCCCTGATCCCAGGGAAAATACTTTGCCTATTTACCAATAAAGGAAAGCATACCAAACGCCTTCTTCACTATTCTATCTACCTGCGATTCCACTTTCAAGGAGCTATGAACCTGTACTCCAAGGTCTCTTTGTTCAGCAACACTCCCTAGGACCTTAACATTAAGTGTATAAGTCCTGCTAAGATTTGCTTTCCCAAAATGTAGCACCTTGCATTTATCTGAATTAAACTCCATCTGCCACTTATTGGCCCATCTGGTCCAGATCCTGTTGTAATCTGAGGTAACCCTCTTCGCTGTCCACTGCACCTCCAATTTTGGTATCATATGCAAATTTATTAACTGTACCTCTTATGCTCGCATCCAAATCATTTATGTAAATGACAAAAATTAGAGGACCCAGTACCGATCCTTGTGGCACTCCACTGGTCACAGGCCTCCAGTCTGAAAAACAACCCTCTACCACCACCCTCTGTCTTCTACCTTTGAGCCAGTTGGCTAGTTCTCCCTGTATCCCATGAGATCTAACCTTGCTAATCAGTCTCCCATGGGGAATGTTGTCGAATGCCTTACAGAAGTCCATATAGATTACATCTACTGCTCTGCTGTCATCAATCTTCTTTGTTACTTCTTCAAAAAACTCAATCAAGTTTGTGAGACATGATTTCCCACGCACAAAGCCATGTTGACTATCCCAAATCAGTCCTTG
>NW_025209092.1:0-665 GCF_004010195.1 Chiloscyllium plagiosum | reverse complement strand
ATAAATAGGCAAAGTTTTTTTCCCTGGGGTTGGGGTGTCCAGAACTAGAGGGCATAGGTTTAGGGTGAGGGGGAAAGATATAAAAAAAACTTAAGGGGCAATCTTTTCACACAGAAGGTGGTATGGGTATGGAATGAGCTGTCAGAGGAAATGATGGAGGCTGGTACAATTGCAACATGTAAAAGGATTTGGACGGGTATATGAATAGGAAGGGTTTGGAGGGATATGGGCCCAGTGCTGGCAAATGGGACTAGATTAGGTTGGGATATCTGGTTGGCATGAGTGAGTTGGACTGAAGGTTCTGTATCCGTGCTGTATATCTCTATGACTATGATTGTCAATGAGATGGATATACCATACGGAACATTAAAAAAAAAATACACTGAAGCAATAAGACAAATGCAGTGCAAAGTATGTTGAACAAGTTATAATTTCATCAATGATCACGTTCATGAACTGATTAATTTTGGTCAACATTTTTAAAATGGTCTTTAAATGATGCTGGGTTAGCATTTAATTGCTCAACATATTCCTCATTGTGTAGTCAATTATGCACATTTTCTCAGATGGCAAACTGTGGCTGTCAACTTGCTAACTGTGCGGCAGAAGAAAGCATTAAATTGCTGTAGTGCCTTTCATGTCCTCAAGATGTTCAGAACACTTGA
>NW_025209091.1:15123-16000 GCF_004010195.1 Chiloscyllium plagiosum | reverse complement strand
ACGGGAGCAGACTTCACAGAAAACTCCGAGCCCCAGAGGAAATCAATTAACCGAATAATCAATTATCTGAAAGAAATAGTGCCCACCCATCTCGTTCGAATAATCGAGATTCCTCTGTACTGGACAAATGAAATTGGGAAATATAACCTGGAAGATTAAGTTGTTGTATAATTTTGCAACAGCTTCCAAGAAAAATACATCATGGAACCAACTAGGGACAAAACTCGTACAGATCCAGCAATGGCTCAGAGTGCAATGGGATCTTGACCAGATGGTTCAATGAGCCAAGGAGTAGCAGATAGAGTTTAATTTAGATAAATGTGAGGTGTTGCATTTTGGAAAGGCAAATCAGGGCAGGATTTATAGACTTAATTAAGGTCCTGGGGAGTGTTGCTGAACAAAGAGATGTTGGAGTGCAGGTTCATAGCTCCTTGAAAGTGGAGCCATAGATACATAGGACAGTGAAGAAGGTGTTTGGTATGCTTTCCTTTATTGGTCAGAGCATTGAGTACAGGAGTTGGGAGGTTGTGTTGCAGCTGTCAGAAAAGATTTACAAGGATGTTGCCAAGGTTGGAGGCATAGGGAGAGGCTGGATAGGCTGAGGCTGTTTGCCCTGGAGTGCTGGAAGCTGAGGGGTGATGTTGTTGATGTTTATAAAATCATGAGGGGCATGGATAGGTTAAATAAACAAGGTATTTTCACTGGGGTGGGGGAGAACTAGAGAATTAGAGTCCATAGGTTTAGGGTGAGAGGGCAAATATTTAAAATGGACATGAGGGTTACTTTTTTACACAGAGGGTGATACGGGTATGGAATGAGCTGCCAGAGGAAGTGGTGGAGGCTGGTACAATTGCAACATTTAAAAGGTATCTGGATG
>NW_025209091.1:0-521 GCF_004010195.1 Chiloscyllium plagiosum | reverse complement strand
ACACGAGCCACCCCGGTGCCCCCCGGCCCGTCCCAGGGCCCCCACCACAGGGGGGGGGGGGGGGGGGGGGGAGGGGGGTGAGGGAGGTGTGATCAGGAGGGGGTGATAAAGGAGAGGTGATCCCTAAGGGGGTGATGGGGTGTAGTCATTGAGTGGGAGTATGAGGGAAAAATGATCACTGTTAAGGGGAGATAGAGTTGATGAAGTGATCACTGTTGAGAGAGGTCGAAGATGAGGAAGGAGTGATCATTAATGTGGGTGATCAAAGTGATCACGCTGAACAAAGAAATGACAGTAGTGGGATAATGAATAATCACTTACACAGCCTTGGGACATTTGAACTCAACAGAATATGATAATTACTGTCATGAGAAAGCAGGCATGATTCACACCCTGATGCAAAACTATAGGGTGATTGCCATTCCTCAGAATATCTGGGCCATGGTTTCCAACCTTGACTGAAAGTTCTGGGCCATTGCTGTATGTTTTCCTGGCTTCTAGCATTTGGTTTCTGTAACACT
>NW_025209090.1:14294-16000 GCF_004010195.1 Chiloscyllium plagiosum | reverse complement strand
CAGAAAAAAAAACCATTTGGCCTATTGAGTCTCCAAATAGCATCCACCCATTCTCCATACACCCAAATTTTACCATGGCTAACCTCCCTTACCTGCACATTACGGGGCAATTTAGCATGACCAATCCACCTAACCTGCACATCTATGAACTGTGGGAGGAAACCAGAGCACCCAAAGGAACCCATACAGATGTGGAGAGAACATGCAAACTCCATATACACAATCGCCCGAGGGTGGAATCAAAACTGGATTCCTGGCGCCGTGAGGCAGCAGTACTAACCACTCTGCCACGATGCCATTCTTGTCTGCATTTATGGAGTACTTTGCAGTCTAGTTATCCAGAGAGACAATCTTAGATTACCTGTGATTTGATTTCTTGCTTGACAAAGTCAACATCACCAAAGTCACAAAAACACCTAAAGAACTGCGGACGCTGGAAATCTAAAACAAAAACAGAAATTGCTAGAAAATCTCAACAGGTCTTACAGCATTTGTAGAGAGAAATCAAAGTTAATGTTTTCAAGTCCAATGACCTTTCTTCAGAACAGTTCAGATTTCTCTCCACCGACGATGCCAAACCCACTGAGATTTTCCAACAATTTCTGTTTTTGTTTCACCAAAGTCACCCTTGGTTGCCAGTTGCCTCAACCATCTGAAATATCTATCAATTATCTCATTTGATTCTTATAAATGAAAGCATTTGTTTCATTTTTTTTCTGGGTATGATAAAAACAGTTAGAACATTTTTTAAATTGTATTCATTTTGTTAAGGTGTAAGTGTCTCAGAATATATCTTCCAATACTTCACCTCCATGGTGGAAAGATAAAGATTTTTCCTATTTCTCGTCGCAGGGATGTAAAATTTGACAATGGCTAGACTTTTGGTTTGCAGTGCAGAGTAAGATTACCATAGTGAGATTACCATGAGGGGCTCTCGTTCTCAACTTTCTACTTGCCTGAGGTGTGCTGACCCTCAGGTTAAACCACCACAGTCGGAGGGGATCCAAGATGGCGGCGACCCAGCAAGTCTGAGTCTACAGTGCTCCTCCCAAGACTTGGGCAAAGTGGGTCACCCACCCCCACCACACTCACCAAATCATTTAAAATAGCTGTTTAATTTAATTAGTTGTTTTGTATTGAATTTAAACAATTTAATCTTCAGTAAAAATGACTAAAGGGAAGGGATCCCCAAGCCATGATCTATAAAGGGTGCAAGATCATGTTATTCCAGGACTTTTCCCCAGCTCTGGTCCGAAAGAGGAAGGCATTCGATGAGGCAAAGAAGTGTTTAAGGGACTTAAATATTCAGTACTCCTTACGCTACCCAGCGACGCTACGCTTTAACCATGAAGGATCCGTGTATAACTTCGGATCCCTGGAAAAGGCTAAGGAATGTTTGGACTCTCTTAGATAAATTGTAAGAGATAATTGATGTTGGTTTGCCTTTCCCCCACTCTGGTTTATATCCCCCCCTTTTCTTTTTTTACCTTACTGTTTAATATTATCTTGGGGGGTGGGGAGAGGGATTTATTTATTTGTTCTCTACTTAACGATTTTCTCTCTCCCCCCACCTTGGTTTTTTTTATTATTCTATATATGTATATATATATATATATAGGCTGGGGGGTCTAGTTAATGTTGGTGGGGGGAGGTGGTTACCTTATTCTATTTTACCTCTGTCTCTAGGAGCGGGGTTGTTTTCCCTT
>NW_025209090.1:1967-4600 GCF_004010195.1 Chiloscyllium plagiosum | reverse complement strand
CACACACACACACACACACACAAACACACACACACACACACACACACACACACACACACACACACACACACACAAGTAATCAGAATATATTGGCGAACGTTATTAAAAATATAATCCTAAAATTTAAATGGACACCACGACACATTAGTGCAGAAGGGAAATTGACTGAGGTGCACCAGATTGTAATCAGAATATATTGGCGAACGTTATTAAAAATATAATCCTAAAATTTAAATGGACACCACGACACATTAGTGCAGAAGGGAAATTGACTGAGGTGCACCAGATTGTGTTATCGGTAGCATAGAGTGTTACAGGTAGCACATAAACTAAGTGCAGGCGGTCACCTAGGTGTACAGACTCAGGCTGAGGTACAGAAGCATTTCTAGTGGCCTGTAACGCACAAGGACATGGTTAGTTTTTGTTGTACATGTCATACATGTCAAATGGTCGGTAAGTAACAGGCAGTAATAAAACCAGGAAGACTTTATTGCCAATTCCTGTATTTGAAGAACCTTTCACATGGGTTATGATTAATTGTGGAGCTCCCCTTTCTAAAATAAAAGTGGAAACCAATATCTGCTGACCATAATGAATGTGTCTAGCAGATTTCCAGGGATAATTCCATTATGGAGTGTTTACGTAAAAGGGGAGGTGGAGGAGTTGGTAACTTTCCGTACTCACTGTGGACTACGCAGTGTGATTCAGTCAGACCATGGGTCTTATTCTACCGCTCAACTATTTAAAGAAGTCATGGATAGCTTCAGCATACAGCAGTTTAAATCACATCTGTCCCATACCGAATCCCAGGGGGCCTTGGAAAGTTGGCATTAGACATTGAAGACAATATTAACAGCATTCTGTCAGAATTACACGAATTATTGGAATAAAGGCGTCTTATCGTATTGATTGCCATCCGAGATGGCCCAAATAAATCTACTCACTTTACTTCCCTTGAGTAAATATTCGTACAATGTCAGTGAGAGGTGCTTTGAAATTTATTATATATAAAAATTGACAGCACCAAAGTCGGAAACCTCACAGTTGAATTATGTGTCTGAGGTGAGGGTGAAATTAGATGGAGTAGGTGAGTTAGCTAAACAGCACCTGAAGAGGGCACAGTATAGAATGAAGCATGTGGCAGATAAAAACTCTGAAACGTTGACGTTTTCCCGTGGGGATGACGTATTAGAATTGTCACCAGCGGTAGGAAATCCCTTCAAAGCTAGGTTTAGTGGCCCCTTTCAAATTAAAATAAATGTTGAGTCAGTTAAACTATCGGATAAAGATAGCGGATATGACAAAAAAGTGGTAGAGTATGTCATGTGAATTTATAATGCTCCAGACACATTGAAGAGTGCGGAACAGAGTTATGGCCAGATGAACAAATTGTGCAGTTTATCTGTATGATGTAGCAATCTTTAGCAAGTGATCGAAAGCTCAGATGTTACTTTTGGCAGAGCGTGTTGAAAGATGACAAGAAGCAAACTTGGTAATAAATTTGAGAAAACAGAATTCATGAAGGCAGAGGGGACGTTCCTGGGACATGACATTGGACATGGAAGGTTGACCCCATGGAACACATGGAAATTCCACAACCATCCTCGAAGAAAGAGGTGGTTCGATTTTTGGAACTGAGTGGACTCTATCAGAACTTTCTTCCAAATATCAGCAGCGTATTTGCACACCTGATGGATTTACTAATGAGAAAACAGAATTGTGGTGGACAAAACAATGGAGGGAGGCATTTGAGAATTATCAAACAGGATTAATCATCGCACCAGTTTTAAATGCACCAAGTATTTTGAAACCCTTTGAAAATTATGTTTGATGCGAGGGATATAGGGGTCGGAAATGTACTGATACAGAAAGATGATGAAGGAATTGAATAGCCAATTGGCTATTTGTTGAAAAACCTCAATATCCACCAGAGAAAATGCAAAATCTCCAATATTGAACAAGGAAGATTGAGTTTCATACGAGTTTAAGTTTCTTACTGACCTGACAATATTTTAATGTTTATATGACAAACAAATTGTCGGAGATGGATGTGCGCAACAACGACAATCCTCTCGCACTTTTTGGAATATTTAAAGACCTGAATATGAGAATATTTCGTTGGGGTCTTATGTTACAGACTTTAAACTTCCAACATATACATTCTGTGGGTCGTATAAATGTGATAGCAGATTTGTTATCACGGATTTAAAGGAAATTGTGTAGATAAAATTTGACTTATTCCAGTGTTATATATCTTTTCAGAATTAATGTGAATGGTATAACTGAGATTAATACTTTTGTATTTCATAATAATGGGAATATGAATTAAAGGAAAATAAATGAAGCCATCTTTTCATTCTGATGGTTCATTTTATTTCTGAAGAAGGGAGGTGTTATGAAGCCGAAAACATATCTGGTCACTTTAAGACAGAACGGGTTGTGCTGAATAGAAAGTACAGCCACAGATGCCAGCTAAAGGTCAGACTGTTCCAAATGTCACAATTCGCTGGGAAATGGATACCTGTGTTTTGGTTGCTGTTTTGACAACAATTCAACCACAACCAAAGATTTTAAATAACGCTTAGCATACCAGAAGCCAACGGAAATCGATATCATTGTTTGGACAACTGGAA
>NW_025209090.1:0-873 GCF_004010195.1 Chiloscyllium plagiosum | reverse complement strand
TTTTGTGTGGAGTGAGTTAAATCGGGTCAGGGTGATGGTGATGCAGTGAGTGTGAGGGGGTCAGGGTGAGGGTGATGGAGTGAGTGTGTGTGGGTCAGTGTGACAGTGATGGAGTGAGTGTGAAGGGGTCAATGTGACAGTGATGTAGTGCATCTGAGGGGGTCAGTGTGAGGGTGATGGAGTGAGTGTGTGTGGGTCAGTATGATGGTGATGGAGTGAGTGTGAGGGAATCAGGGTGACAGTGACCGAGTGAGTGTGAGGGTTCAGTGTTACTGGGATCGCGTGAGTGTGAGGGGGTCAGGGAGGCGGTGATGGAGTGAGTGTGAGGGGCAGGGTGACAGAGATTGAGTGAGTGTGAGGGGGTCTGGTTGATGGATGTTGCTAAGCTTGAGAGGGTGCAAAAAAACTTTACAAGAATTTTCTGGAACCTGAGGAATTGAGCTGCAGGTGAGGATGAACAGGTTGAGTCTTTTCCCCCTGGACTGTTGGAGGCTGAATAGTGACATGACAGAGGCTTATAAAATCCTGAGGGCCTTTATAGTCTCAATGGCCAACATCTTTTTTCCCAGCGTAGAGACTTCCAGAACTAGACGGCATAGGTTGAAGAAGACAGGGGAAAGATTTAGACGGAACTTGAGGGGAAAGGTTTTCATGCAGAGACTGGTGGGTGCACGGAAAGTGCTGTCAGAGGAAGTGGTGAAAGCGGGTACAATTACATGCTTAAAATATTTCTGGATAGATACATAAATAGAAATGGTTCAGAGGGATATGGACCAAATGCTGGCATTGGGACTAGGTCAGGTTAGGATGCCTCATCGGCATGGAGAATTTGGACAAAAGGATGTGTTTCCATGCTGTATGACTCTCCTATTC
>NW_025209089.1:5138-15997 GCF_004010195.1 Chiloscyllium plagiosum | reverse complement strand
GGGGTGGGTAGGGACTAAATAATATTCCTGTTTTCTTTTTTTTTTACTGTGCAGGTGTGAGACACAGTGAAAGACACAAAGTGCACCAATCTTTTATTCAATTTCCACCACCAGGAAGATAGGAAAACACCCGGGTGGCCAGTGACAAACACTGCCCTTCGCATCAAAGGGCAGTGCTGTGTGATCAAAACAGTGAAGGGGTGGGTAGGGACTAAATAATATTCCTGTTTATCCCTGTCAGCCAGGGCTCCCTGATTGGGTCATGGTAACAGCCCAATCAAGAAACTCATATTCTATGAGGTCCATCTGTCTGACATCATTACAATCGCTATACCTCTTTCAAAGCACAACACAATTTCTTTTAAGATGTTCTACTGTTCTGATCAAAATTTTGAAAAACATGCAAATGTTACATCCAAGGTGATTGTGCGTTCCATGACAATCAGAACCTGAACAGCTTTCCGTAGATTATAATTCCAGATCACATGCCTCAAATCGTTAAGCTCCAAGTTGAAGAGGGATAAATTGGCTTCCTTTCTCTATTCACCTCCCTTTTCAATTGGTTGCAACCATTACAAAGGATTCCCTTCCTTGAGAATGCCTGTCTCCCAGACCGAATTAATTTATTGTCACAAAGGAGCCAGTTTAATCAGCCGCCTTGAATTAAAGGAAGACTGTGTTTATTCGTTACTAACTGTAAGAAAAATAATGAGCCAAGGTACATTTGTGCAGATTAGAAATGAGAAATTACTCCAATGAAGATGAAACTTAAAAGATTTACTGGATTGTCTCTGGGTCATTTATAAAGGTCAAAAATAACATAACACCACATTATAGTCCAACATTTGAAATCACAAACTTTCAGAGCCACACGCCTCCTCCTTGGTGTTGTGTAATTTTTGACCTAGTCCAACAACGGCACCTCCACGTCATTTATAAGCAGTAGATAATGGATTGTTAAATAGTTGATTTCAGAATTCTAGGCAGTTCAGGTTAGTTGAAATCATTTTGTCCTGTTGTCATTTGACCAGCTGGTTAGCTGGTTTCTAGCACTCAAAGCAAAAAGCTGCAGTGCAGTTTTGATTTACAGGGTTGTTCTTTGACTGTGACCTTCACTGCATATTGGCACTTGAACCCAGGTTAATATCCATAATTACCTCAACCCACTGGCACACATGAGTCCCTCAGATCATGGGCACAGCTTCCTCCAATAGCGCACACAGCCCTGAGTTGAACTGGCTTCTAATCCCTGTTCCTGTGTATTCTTGAAAAGGGAATATTCAAAATAAGTATCTCACACAGCTTGCTGTCTTTTGTCCTCTCCTGTTCACAATCTGAGCTAACTTCCAAGAGCTTACAGTTCTTGTCTTGCATCCTCCCTTTTAAGTCCATTCCTTCCTTAAACGTCCAAGGATACTCAGTATTCCAAAAACATAGTCAAGAAGGAGCAGGAAGTGGAATTGCTTTTTGATTCAGGATGGGATCTAGGCTGTATTAAGAAATGATATTGGCACAAGGGGCCAAAATGTTGAATCAGTGGAAATAATACCTTAGGGTACAGGCCATCAGGGGAAGAAACATCTTGGTAGGAGAAATTTAGAGGCCCCTGAAGTAGCACATAATATAAACCAGGAAATAATGAGGGCTTGTGAGAAAGGCGTATTGACTGAATTATTCAACTTGGCAGGGGTAGCCTCGAGGAGAAGTTATAGAGTGTTTGAGGGATTGTTCCTCAGAACAACATGTCATGGAGCCAACCAGCAAACTGGCTACTTTAGATTTGGAAGTATATAACATAGAAGAATTGATAAATGGTGTTACAGTTAAGAATCCTCTTGGAAGGAGTGACCGTAACATGCTAGACTTTCAAAATCAGGTTGGAAGAGTGAAGACGGAGTGGACAAAGGCCTGAGGATAGAGTTTGTCCTAGTGAATTGGGCAAAAATATTACAGCTTAAAAATGTGTTGCTGGAAAAGTGCAGCTGAACATGCTTCAGGGGATACAAAGTACCTCACATTTAAGCATATTCCTGAGAGGAAGAGGGATTTGAAAAAGGTGAAAAATCATCCATTGCTTAACAAGGAAGCCAAGGATGACATAAGGGCTAAAAATAGGGCATATCATACTGCAAACGTTAATGGCATTCTGGAGGATTGGGAGAACTTCAAATGTCAGCAACCGGTTACAAAAAATGAAATCAAAACAGCTAACGTGAACTATGAAGGGAAACGAGAAGAAAACACTTGCACTGATACCATCAGGATAAAAAGGAAGAGAACAGTGAAAGTAAATGTTGACCCTTTGGGAATGAAAATGGTGAGGTAATCATGGGAAAGTCAGAAACGGCAGAGGTACTAAACCAATATTTGTCTCTGATTTCACTGGGGAAGATAATAATTTCTTCCCAAAAATTGGAATTACTACTCAGGAACTTGGTCAAACTACTATAACTAGGGAGAAGGCATTAAATAACTGATAGGATTAAAGGTAGATGAGTCCTGGGAGCCTAATGGCCTGTACCCTAAGATACTAAAGGAAATAGTGGACCCATTAGTTACGATATTCCAAAATTTGCTGGATTCTTGAAAGGTACCAGAGTATTGGAAAAATACCAATGGGCACCTTTATTCAAAAGGTGGGAAGCTACAGACCTGTTAGTTTGACCTCTGGAGTGGGGAAGTTGCTGGAGTCAATCATAAAGGAGGAGATAACTGAACACTTGGAAAAACAAATCTCAATTCACTAGTGTCACCACGCTTTCATGAAGGGCAAGTTGTGCTTGACAAACTTGCTGGAGTTGTTTGAGAATGGGGATCTGAAGGATGTAGTTTACATCAGAGTGGTGCTGGAAAAGCACAGCAGGTCAGGCAGCATCTGAGGAGCAGGAAAATCAACGTTTCGGGCAAAAGCCCTTCAGGAATTCCTGATGAAGGGCTTTTGCCCGAAATGTTGATTTTCCTGCTCCTCGGATGCTGCCTGACCTGCTGAGCTTTTCCAGCACCACTCTGATGTGAACTCTGGTTTCCAGCATCTGCAGTCCTCACTTTTGCCTATCTGAAGGATGTAGCATATCTAGACTTGCAAAAGGCATTTGTAAAGGTGCTCCATAAAAGACTGATCCAGAAGGTTAGATCCCACGGGATTAAGGGTTGAGTATTGGCTTGTTTAGAGGATTGACAGATTAACAGAAAGCAGAGCTTCAGGATAAATGGGTCCAACTCTGGATGGCGAACTTTAATCAGTGGGGTGCAGCAGGGCTAAAAGGGATTGATAAGGCAGATGTTGCCAGATGTTCTCCCTTGCGGGACAGTCTAGAACAAGAAGTGTATATATAGAGTGAGAGGAGATCGGTTCAAAACTGGGATGAGGAGAAATTACTTCTCTCAGGGTGTTGTGAATCTGTGGAGCTTATTGCCCCAGAGTGCAGTGGGGGCAGAATCAATCATCAGATTCAAGAAAGAAATGGATATGTTTCTGATGAAAAGCAGGATAAAGGGCTGGAACAGGCAGGAAAGTTGAGACAAGGATAAGATCAGCCAATATTATGTTAAACGGTGGAGCAGGCTCGAAGGTCTGAATTACTTGCTCTCGCTCCTAATTCCTATGTTCCTATGTGTCTACATTATCACTTTGAGGCTCCCTTGACATCATGTCAACCATGATATTTTCAAATGAACTTATACCCACAGTCATTTTGTTTGACAGTCCTCTTTTAATAAAACTTAAGTAACAGTTAAAAGGCCAATGCATCCTTAGGTGATTCTGAGTTCTAATCCATGGTCACAATGCTTCATGTTGCCTTTTTCTTCACAATCTAAAATTGTTTGCCAAATAATGTCGAATATCTTGTCACAAACATGCATTTGCCGAATCAAATGCAAATAACTAGGCAGCAAACGTTTTCTTCTATAGGGCTCACTCTTTTTCATTTCAGTGGTCACCAGCAAAAATGTTACTTGTTCAGTCTTCTTGTGTCGTTCATTCTGGAGAATTTTATTACCTGCCTGTAAGAAAGTTGGCCTCTTGGACCTCACCTGAATTATGTTCACTCATACTTTCAAGCCATTTAATAGTCACTTATCCATGCTGTTAAAAGCGTTAATCCTACTCTCAACTGCAGGAAACTACAGGAAATTAAGCAGAACAGAAAAGTTGCATTGACAGCAACTTCCTGACCTTGAAAGGCTGAGTTATAAGATCTAGAGACGTTTTCTGTCAAGTGTGTAATTAACCGCTATGTTTGAACACAGTCTAGCTTAAGCTACAATTAAGTTCCTAAACATTGAGTGCATCTTCTGCTTGTGTGGCTTGTATTAAAAATAATCTCTTGGAATTTCCGTCGAGGGCTCTCCAGATCTCTGTTTGTGGAGGATCAAGAGAATCTGACGGGAATTATACCCATTTATTTAAATGAATATAATTTCCTAGTTTATTTCACAAGTGCTGTATTTTCAATAACTAAGCAAACGAGTTTTGAACTTTTTTGTTTTCAAGATATTTGAGTAGGCCACAGAGAATTTGAAGTTTGTTAAAGTGCCTGTCTGTATGAAATGCTATCAAACTGAAAAAATTATGAGCGATTGTAGTCTAGTAGGGTCTTTGAAAACAGTCCATGCTGAAAGAGATTGCTTAAGTGGAATCTTGTGTCATTTGGAAAAATATGAGGGATGGGTATAGAGACCAAAGCCTTGCCCTAATTCTCAATGGGTCAGAGGTGTGCTCAAAGATGTTGTTAAACTTGAATAGGTTCAGAAAAGATTTACAAGGATGTTGCCAGGATTAGAGGGTTTGAATTATAGGGTGAGGCTGAATAGGCTAGAGCTGAATAGGCTATAGTGGGCGGCACGGTGGCACAGTGGTTAGCACTGCTGCCTCGCAGTGCCAGAGACCCGGGTTCAATTCCCGCCTCAGGCGACTGACTGTGTGGAGTTTGCACATTCTCCCCGTGTCTGCGTGGGTTTCCTCTGGGTGCTCTGGTTTCCTCCCACACTCCAAAGATGTGCAGGTCAGGTGAATTGGCCATACTAAATTGCCCGTAGTGTTAGGTAAAGGGGTAAATGTAGGGGTATGGGTGGGTTACGCTTCGGCGGGTCGGTGTGGACTTGTTGGGCCGAAGGGCCTGTTTCCACACTGTAAGTAATCTAATCTAATCTAATTTTTGCCTGGAGTGTCAGAAGCTGAGAGGAGTCCAAAACCAGAGGGCATAGTTTAAGTTGAGAGGGGAGGCATTTAGATTACCTACAGTGTGGAAACAGGCCCTTCGGCCCAACAAGTCCACACCGACCCTCTGAAGAGCAACCCACCCAGACCCATTCTACTACATTTACCCCTTCACCTAACACTATGGACAATTTAGCATGGCCAATTCATCTAACCTGCACATCTTTGGACTGTGGGAGGAAACCGGAGCACCCAGAAGAAACCCATGCAGAAACGGGGAGAATGTGCAAACTCCACACAGACAGTTGCCAAAGCTGGGAATTGAACCCGGGTCTCTGGCACTATGAGGCAGCAGTGCTAACCACTGTGCCACCATGCCAGACCTGAGGGACAACGTTTTCACGCAGAGGGTTGTGCATGTTGGAACGCGCTGCCAGGGGAGGTGGTGGAGGCTGGAACAATTTACAACATTTCAATGGCACCTGGATGGGTATATGAATAGGAAAAGTTTAGAGGGATATGGGCCAAATGTTGGCAAATGGGACTGGATCAACTTAGGATATCTGGTTGGCATGGACAAGTTGGACCCAAGAGTCTGTTTCCATCCTGTATAACTCTATGCTCTATCTAAGAGACAGTCTCTTAAGAAGCCCCACCTGCATTTGCTGTCCAATTACCACAAAGGCACCTGGAAATGGATGCACTGTCTCAAGTGACATAAGAGTTTCAAATGCGCTCAATTGTCAGAGCCATTAGTCTGGAGAGCAGTTGCCCTCCACAGGATTGCCTGAGGCTCAAATAGTGAACTTCTTATCCCAGAGACGCCTTGATTGATCTATAAAGAAGGGGTTCCCATCCCTCCATAGCTGCCTTTGCAACTTCCAATGAGAGGCCCGTCCAAAGTTGGGAGAATGCCAATGAGTTCTGGAAATTTAACTGCCTCGGTGGGCCAGTCTCTGAGATGTGGATTACCAATTCCTTTGGTAGCCCACTTCCAGCAAGAGTGAATGGAAGTTTTTGACAGGAATATCTGATTTTTCAGGAAGCAGAAATAGAAGAATCTAGATAGGCTGGCAAGCAGATGTTGCCACGGTTGAGGGATTTGAACTTTTGGGAGAGGTTGAATAGGCTGGGGCTGTTTTCCCTGGAGCATTGGAGGCTGAGGGGTGACCTTATAGAGGTTTATTAAATGATGAGGGGCATGGATAGGATAAATAGACAAGGTTATTTCACTGGGCTGGGTGAGTCC
The DNA here is from genome assembly GCF_004010195.1 of Chiloscyllium plagiosum. Taxonomy (NCBI): domain Eukaryota; kingdom Metazoa; phylum Chordata; class Chondrichthyes; order Orectolobiformes; family Hemiscylliidae; genus Chiloscyllium; species Chiloscyllium plagiosum. The sequence continues at coordinate 9,587 of NW_025209089.1, read as the reverse complement.
AGACCTAGAGGGCATAGGTTTAAGGTGAGAGGGGAAAGATATAAGAGAGACCTAAGGGACAATGTTTTCACACAGAGGGTGGTACATGTATAGAATGAGCTGCCAGAGGAAGTGGTGGACGCTAGTACAATTGCAACATTTAAAAGGCATCTGCATGGTTATATGAATGAGAAGGGTTTGGAAGGATATGGACTGGGTGCTGGCAGGTGGGACTAGATTGGGTTGGGATATCAGGTCAGCATGGACGAGGTGGAATCGAAGGGTCTGTTTCCGTGCTGTACATCTTTATGACTCGATGACTCTATGACATTTAAAGCAGAAAGGCATTTTGAGTGGAGGAAGAAGGATAGACATTATCAAATGATATAATCTAAAAGAGATGCAGGTAAAGGAAGACCTAGGGCATAAAACTCAAGCAGGCAGTGCTGCTTCTAACAGTGCTACACAGCCAACTCTCCATTGTAGATGCAGGTACAGCTGGCTGGTTCCTTCAAAAGCTATCTCAATTATGATGGGGCATGAAGATTAATACCCTGCAGATGCCCAAAAAGGTTGAAGCAATGCAATCTAGATGGGCAGATGCAACACACAAATGTCAAAATTGGCTAATGAATCTACAGCAAACACTTTCCTTATTCACTCGTGTGGCCAAAATGGGCTCTGTGCTGCGACTGAGAGTTTACTCAATTGGCAGCTAAGGTGCTTGTGACTTATCTGCATTCAGGGGAAGTCAATGGAAGTACTGAGGTGAACAGCTGGAGCAACTTGAAATGTTTTACTGACCACAAAAAGACTGAAAGATTGACACAACCTTTGATTGATACGGGCCTGGTGGTCACCATGGCAACAGTTCCATGAGCAGAGGAATAAAGGAAGAGGCAGGGAGGGGATCATCTGCACATGCAGAGAGGCAGCAGGAGAAGGAGGAATCTATTTAGAAGGTTGAACTCAAGAGAGAATCCTTGGGGTGCACCAGCCCCACATTACAACAGCAGGAGCTGTGGCCTGGGAGACTTCACTTTGAGGAGGAGTAAATTAGGAGAAACTGCTTCTGGCAACAAAGAAGAGAAACTTCAGGGCACAGATTTTACATTTTTCTAATGTAAATAATCAGCAATTTATTGAATTCAAATTTCACCACCTGCCATGGCAGGATTCAAACCAGAATTTTGCCAGGGTCTCTTGATGAATAGTCAAGCAATAATGCCAATAGGTCACCACTTTCTCTGATGAGGTCACCTATTCAGTTGTCCAATCTCTCAGGTTTCAGCTATGCATCTGTGCTCTCACATACTGCTAAAATATTCTCCTTTTCCCGATGACGTCTGATGTTGAACACATACCACTCCTAAGTAATGTTAATAGAGGGTTCAAAATGCATCTTCAACATTTCTCCAGTCTGGCTATTCTGTTTCTCAATGAGATCTTGGCTGCAATACAGCTTGTAACACTCAGCATTGATAACAGAGTTTTATTGCTTACTTGTGCAGATGTTTATTCAACTCTCTAGCTCCTGCATAGGTGTGCCACTTGCACTAGTAGAAATTTCACGTCAGTCTCCTATCACTTGTCATCACAAATGTGTATATTTTCATGGCACCAATGATTGGAAATTTCGCAGCCATTCTAATTCACCCAGTAGTTAAAAGCTGTAGATGGTTGTCCTACTGCTTCTTACAGAAGCTGTCTCTCTTATAGTGACAGTTTCAGCTGACCACATGTTTCATGTACATGTGCTCTAATGGTCACTGTTTCAAAAGCGAAAGCAGTTTACAGTTGAGGTCATGTGACTATGGTATGTCACAAGTTTCCTTGAAAGCATGTTCTCACTTGTTCGAGCTTGGACTGCACTTCTATGCACAAAGGGCAGTTTAAGGTTTGGAATTCTCTTCATCAGATTAAGTCAGTTGTTTATTTTAAGTCTAAGATAGATAATACTTTTGTTTAACAAAAATGTAAGGGATATGGGTCCTAGACTGATCTGCCATGATCTTATTAAATGGAGGAGCATGCTTGAGGGGCTGAATGGCCTCCTCCTGTTCTTATGTTCTATGTGATAATAGTGATGCTGTCCCTGAAATTTGAACAGATTGTCCATCTAGGAGGCCCAGGTAAATGGGGAGTCTGCTTATTATCAGAGAATAGAATGATTGTATTTCAGCAGTTGCTTTACTAATCAAGTAATCTCTTCCTTCCTCCTCTGTCAACTCTGGAAGAACTGAAGTATCCTTCCCGGTGTATCCTTTTCATGAGTGTCGGCTGTTCTTTGACATCCAAGGTGTAAAAGTTTGAATTTTGACTGACTTTTCAATCATTGTGACCATCACCGTATGGCCTACCCAAACCTCTTCAGATGTTTTATCACCATACTAGTTAAAATCAAAAGCTTCCGGTGAAGCTTTCTATTTATGTGTTTAGGTGTCCTTGGGTTGGTTATGTCATTTCCTGAGACAACAGTCCTCCTGTGTGAAAGTGTGGAAACCATGATGAATTTTCTCTCCAGTTCTCTGCAAAACTGGAGGCTTATTTTATTTTCACCCCTCTCAGCTTACAGTTTTTCTCCCTTAGCCTCTGTACTTAATGATTTTTCAACATTTGTTACTTTAACTTGTGTTTTCTCTCCAGTGTCCTCAGCGTTCAGGGAAACACTCCAACCTATGGATGTAAGTTTGCTCACTGAGCTGGAAAGTTCATTTTCAGACGTTTCATCACCATACGATGTAACATCATCAGGGAGCCTCCGGTGAAGTGCTGGTCATAGAGTCATAGAGATGTACAGCATGGAAACAGACTCTTCGGTCTAACCTGTCCATGCCGACCAGATATCCCAACCCAAACTAGTCCCACCTGCCAACACCCGGCCCATATCCCTCCAAACCCTTCCTATTCGTATACCCATCCAAATGCCTCTTAAATGTTGCAATTGTACTAGCCTCCACCACATCCTCTGGCAGCTCATTCCATATACGTATTTCTGAACCCTTTCAAGTTTCACAACATCTTTCCGATGTCCCGCTTTCTATTTATGTGTTTAGGTTTCCGTGGGTTGGTGATATCATTTTCTGGTATTGGTGATGCCATTTCCTGTGTGGGTGATGTCATTTCCTGTTCTTTTTCCCAGACGGTAGTAGATGGTGTCCAAATTGATGTGTTTGTTGATAGAGGTCCGGTTAGAATGCCATGCTTTTAGGAATTCTCATGTGTGTCTCTGTTTGGCTTGTCCTAGGATAGATATGTTGTCTCAGGAAATGACATAACCAACCCAAGGACACCTAAACACATAAATAGAAAGCTTCACCGGAAGCTCACTGATGATTTTACCTAGTATGGTGATAAAACATCTGAAAAATGAACCTTCCAGCTCAGTGAGCAAACTTACATCCAGTACCTCAATCTGAGCTACAAATCTTTTCAAAGCTCACCAACTCCAACTCCAATCTTGACCACCCCTTTGATCTTTCCATCTGTCACGTCCTTACTACTTCCATTGTATCAGTCACAGATGATGTTACCTCATATTTTGGACCACTCTTCAAAAACATAAGAACACAAGAACTAGGAGCAGGAATAGGCAATTCAGCCCCTTCAGCATGCTCTGCTATTTGACATGGTCATGACTGACATCATTCTGGCCTCAACTCCACTTTTCCTGTCCTCTCTCCATAACCCCTTTAACCCATTACTTCTCATTTGCCTGGACGAGCGTAGCTCTAACAGCAGCCAAGAAACTTGTCACCATCCAGAACAAAGCACTGCATTTGTCTGGCACCACATCAACACCTTGAGCACCACTAATGCACAGTGACAGCAGAGTGGGCAAGATGCACTCCACCAACTTGTCAAGGCTTCTTTGGTAGCATCATCCAAACCTTCGACCAGCCTGACGAAAAAGGGTGGCAGACCATAGACCATCAGCTGCAAGTACATCTCAAGTCACACACTGTCCTCTTCCTCACTGTGATCCGAGCTCCCAGCCCTGCCGTATTTTCACCATCTCTCCAGAACTACCCCTCTCTGAGGGTGAACCCTGATTCCCGCCCCCACGCCTAACCCCGCCTCCACTCCCAGCTCCAGCCCCACACCAGGTCCGAGCTCCCAGCCCTGCCGTATTTTCACTATCCCTCCAGAACTACCCCTCTCTGAGGAACAAAGATCAGTCCTCGGCAGAGACCTCACCTTCATTCCCCTACGCTCCTGGATTAACGAGTTCAACACGCGGCGAGACATCGAACAATTCTTCCGCCGCCTTCGCCTCCGTGCCTACTTCTTCAACCAGGATTCTCGCCCACCCTTTGATGACCCCTTCTCCTGCCTCCAACACACCCCATCCACCTGGACACCCCGTGCTGGCCTCTTACCCGCCCTCGATCTCTTCATAGCCAACTGCCGCCGCGACATTAACCGCCTCAACCTCTCCACCCCTCTCACCCACTCCAACCTCTCACCCTC
>NW_025209089.1:0-2939 GCF_004010195.1 Chiloscyllium plagiosum | reverse complement strand
GAACTCAGCACCACCTTCCTAACCTGCAATCTTCTTCCTGACCTCTCTGCCCCCACCCCCACTCCGGCCTATCACCCTCACTTTATCACCCTCACGTTAACCTCCTTCCACCTATCGCATTTCTAACGCCCCTTCCAGACTTCCCTCCTCCCTACCTTTTATCTTAGCCTGCTTGGCACACTTTCCTCATTCCTGAAGAAGGGCTCATGCCCGAAACATCGATTCTCCTGCTCCTTGGATGCTGCCTGACCTGCTGCACTTTTCCAGCAACACATTTTCAGCTCTTCCTCACTGTCACTAGTCAAATATCCTAGAGTTCCTTTTCTACAAGCACTGCACCACATGGAGTCATAGAGTCGTCCATGGACTGCAATGGTTGAACGCCGCTCACTAGCACCTTCACAAGTGCATTAGGAATGGTAGCAAAGTCACTCACATTTCATGAAATAAATGAAAAAAAAAATCAGTAACCACGGTACCTCTGAATATGGTAGCTCATTGACTCCTTCTGTAAACAGCTATTATTGATCTTCAAGTGATGTGGAACAAAGGCAGACAAATTAAGGTTGAGTACAGATCAGCTCTAGTGAACCATCAGGGAGTGCCTTGCTGATGCACTTTGAGGAAAAAAACAGATTCCTTCTCAATGATGAAATATCTGTCATTGAAAACAGCCATGTTCAGAGGAGAATAAGGCAATGAACAGACTGTACATTTTACAGTTCACAGAACTCCATTCTTTATTATCACAGCTTGCTCACAATGACATACATGAAAATACCACTAATGAAGATTAGAATAAACAGGCAGCAACCTTCTTAGGTCATAACTTTAACAGCTGGAACTAATTGTTAGGTCTTGGGTGCTCTCAGTGACCTTACTTGGCACAACCCCCCCACCCCCCACCCCCCCTCGAAAAAGACCAGTACAACGCCCTGCTCACAGATCAACGGGATTTGAACAAAGTAAAAAAACACCATGTTGCTTTAGAGTGAAGGGTCAAGGCCAGCGTGTGTTGTGGAATACAGAACATGGAAGTTCTGGGTTGACGTGTACGCAGGAATCACTAGCACCATTGACTATCTGACCTTGATATTCCTCAGGTTCTCCCTTTATACTGATGAATACAGAGCTTCCAAAGAACAGATTGAGTGATGTTAAATCAGTGAAAGAAGACAACATAAAAGAACCTGTTGCAGGACGTAGTAAGATATGAAACAACTTGTATAATGAATGATTGTTAACAAAAAGTTGGTATTTATAAAACAAGACCCAAATTGTGTTTCCACATCAAGCAAATCATCTTGCAAATTGATTGGTTCACTTTCCTTTGTGTATTTTTTTTAAACTAAAAGTTTGGTTATATTAATTGACTTATTGACTTTTTTTTTAAACCATGTCTCATGACACCCATACTAATGTATCACTATCCAGAATATATGGGCGGAAGGCTTTGTTCAGGATGGCGAAATACACTAGACATCATCTCTCAACCAGAGATCTCCTCCCGAAGTTCCTTGTTCCTGCGGACTTCTGTGGCATGCCTCTCCTGTGAAGATAATGGAACATATTTACAAAATCTGGAACTGCAGTGGTCTCATGGAGATTGGCTGTGCCACCAATAATCTGTGGGAATGGTGTGATGTGATCACTCCCTATTGAAAAGTTCAGGGCAGCAGTCATTTCATCATTCTTTGTTGTCCTCATCATAAGAGGCAAACAGTGTTCCATCTCTAAGTAGACACAGAGAAAAACAATATAAAGCAAAGAAGATGTCAAACAAAAATAACACGAAGCAAAGAATGATGAATTCAGCCAACTCGATGGAAGATTTAAAACATGTAGTAACATTTAAGTTTGACCATTGTATGGTCAGTAGGATTGTTAATATTGCTAATTTATAAAACTATTAAATATTGTAAAGAATAGATGGGTCACAATGTTCTAATATAAATTGCATTGAGAACTCTGATTTAGACCAGCTTCCCGAGAAATCCCAGTGTAACTGCAATATCCAAAACACCTGTAGGTGGCACAGTAAGAGAGGTTTTGTTTGTTTTACTGTGAAGCTTCATCACAGAAGGGATTTTTGACAATAGCGTAAAACGTACCATCCATGATATCCATATTTTCATTGCTGTTATTGTCTCATTGAGGGAGTGGGGGGCTGCTCTACTGTTGGTCAGTTTACACTATTCCTCAAATTAAATGTTATCTCTAAGAGAAATACACCCTCTTCTCCCACCCGTTCACCCACTAAAATTCAGTCCTCACTTATTTATGCCTCTACGTGCAACACGTTTCTCCAAATACCCTTTCTTTTGCTCTGTCACTGATAGACAAATGCTCTGGGCCGTGGTCCTGAACAGTTCTTTCCAAAATTAGCCATCACCGCTGCTTCCACCTATAACGTTTTGCCAAAACATGCCTCTTCATCCACAACTTTGATCAGCCTTTACCATTTCCTGCTCTTTTCCCCCACTTTTCTAGAAAGTGAATGTGATGTGGAAGATATTTAGTACATTTAAGTTACTCTCATCTTTTTGAAAATAGAGATGGTGCTGTGGTCAATTTTCAGCTAATGGATGCCCATTTTTACCTCAAAATGGGGGGAGGGGGTGGCAGCAAGGAATTTCTTGGCCAGTCCATTAATACTGAGTGCTGCCTGATACAATTTCTAGCAGCCTGTGAACTTCAAATAGCCAGGAAGCTGCTTCAATGCACAAATGAGGCATCTATATTGGTTCAAGTACAGAGAATGCTGGAAAAATTCAGCAGGTCTGAGAGTATCGGAGGACAGAGAAACATAGTTAACATCTGGTATGACATCTTTAGATCTGATCTGTACTGCCTGTCATTATGAAAGTGTGAAACATCCATAGAGTCTACTTTGCTCATCTACATCTCGCGTTCGGCTGTTGAGCAACCTCAGTAGCTGT
>NW_025209088.1:15883-15996 GCF_004010195.1 Chiloscyllium plagiosum | reverse complement strand
TGTCCATGTGGACAATGTTCACTGGTCTGCCTTGGCCACCTCCTCGAAGAGTCAATCCAGTTTGTGAAGCACTGTTTTCCACTCACAAAGCCATGCTGACCACCTCGAATCAG
>NW_025209088.1:13752-15524 GCF_004010195.1 Chiloscyllium plagiosum | reverse complement strand
TTTTTGTTGCAAACGTTTCTTCCCCTGTCTAGGTGACATCCTCAGGGCTTGGGAGCCTTCTGTGAAGCGCTTCTGTGGTGTTTCCTCCAGCATTTATAGTGGCCTCTCCCTGTTGCTTCCGGTTTCAGTTTCAGCTGTCCGCTGTAGTGGTTGGTATATTGGGTCCAGGTCGATGTGTTTGTTGATGGAGTTTGTGGATGAGTGCCATGCTTCTAGGAATTCCCTGGCTGTTCTTTGTTTGGCTTGCCCTATAATGGTAGTGTTGTCCCAGTCGAATTCATGTTGCTTGTCGTCTCAGTGTGTGGCTACCATGGATAGCTGGTCGTGGCGTTTCGTGGCTAGTTGATGTTCATGGATGTGGATCGTTAGCTGTCTTCCTGTTTGTCCTGACAACACTATTTTGTCTAATATCTCACCCACCTCCTCTGGTTCCACCCATAGGCGAACTTATTCATATTTCAGAGGCCCTATTCTCTACCAAGTTACTCATTAGCCCTTACTGAAATATGTGTAAAGACCTCTGATAATTCAAAGACACCATATTCCCCCGTACCACTACACCCCTTCTATACCCATTCAATTCAGCCCCTATTCACACAAACAAATTAAATCCAACAGGCTCAAAAACAAATTCTCTTTTATAAAATGTGTGTCTAAGTGACCAGTTATTGTATTTTAAAATATCCTTTCTAACAATTTTAGTATGCTCCCGACTTAATGTCAGGCTAACACTATTTGGTTTCAGACTGGCAGGAGAAAGGGTTATGGGAGTTCTTGTTCATCAATCTAAAAAGGTTAGCTTCCAAGGTCAGCAGGTAATAGAGAAGTCAAATCAAATGCTGGCATTTATTACAAAGGGAATGGAGTCTAAAAATAGGCAGATCGAGCTAAAATTAGGCAATGTTCAAGTCAGACCACACCTAGAATATTATGAACAGTTTGAGTGCCCTAAGGAAAGATACTGTCACATTGGAGGCAGGTCAGAGAAGGGTCACTCGGCTGATCCTGGGAATGGAGGGATTTTCTAATGAGAAGAGGTGGAGGGGCTCTGATCGGGCAGATGCTGGGAAGTTAGAAAATAGAACAGTACAGCACAGCAACAGGCCCTTCGGCCCACCATGGCTGTGCTGTGCAAGATGCTATTCTAACTCATATCATCTGCCTGCACATGCTCCATATCCCGTATCCCTGTTCATGTTTCTGTCTAAATGCCACTTTGAAACTTTATTCACATTCTGTTGCTACAACCTCCCTCGGTAACCTCCACTCTCTATATTAAAAAAAAACTTGTCACACACATCTCGTTTAAACGTCCTCTTTCTCACCTTAAACCTATGCACTCTAGTATTTGAAACTTACACATTGGAAAAGAGATTCCGACTATCCACATTATCTATCCCTCTCTGTATGTTATATTCTTGTACCTGGTCTCCTGTCAGCCTCTGATACTCTCGCAAAACAATCCAACTTTGTTTAATTTCCTCTTACACCTAACACACCATGAAAACCTAACACAGGCAACGTGCTGATAAACCCGTTTTGTACCCTCTCCAAAGTCTCTACATCCTTCCTATTGTGTGGAGATGAGACCTGCACACGGTACTGCAAATGTGGCCAAGCAGAAGTTTCATACAATTACAACATCAGATGCAAACCACTATACCCAATGTTGTGACCGATGAAGGCCAGTGTTCTATTTGTTTTCTTTCCTGTCTGAAACATTTCTGTTGCCATTTTCAGGGAATTAATGTCTTGCACCAAGATCTTTCTGT
>NW_025209088.1:10805-12016 GCF_004010195.1 Chiloscyllium plagiosum | reverse complement strand
CTTCCAATTAAACCTGTTGGACTATAACCTGGTGTTGTGTGATTTTTAACTTTGTACACCCCAGTCCAACACCGGCATCTCCGAATCATGACTGGTATAAAGATATGTAGTGACTGAAGCAGATTACATGTACAGGGAGGGGAGTAGGGACCAGCAGAGTTTACAGAGATTAAGTGCGCTTTAGAGAGGAAGAGTTTATCATCATCATTAGGATTATAGAGACTAAGTTCCATGATAGGGATGGTTGAACTGGAAGATTTCTACAGACATGGAGGATGTTATCAAGTGGAGGGGGTTCCTAAAGTCAGGAGTTCCTTGGGAGATTACACTGATAGTGAGATTCTCAGGTAGGAGCCTGACATAGTTACAAAAACAGGGAGGTATTTAGATCTGGAAGGGATTGGACAGATCAGGACAGCTCAATGGAGTGAATAATTTTTCACGGACAAGGAAGGCTTGGAGGAGCTGGAGACGTTTACCCAGATAGGGAAGGATGGAGAGGTTAAAGGCAAATACATTGACATGGAGGGTAGTATTGGTAGGAAGGGCTTAAAGGGATAGACAGGACTGTCGGGGTTTATCGGGATGAAGGAATTTAGTATCTACTGGAGACGTTTAGGGATTAGGTTGTTAGGGATTGGAGAACCTGACAGAGACAGAGACATTGTGGGGACAAGAGGAGATTCCAAACAGAGGAAAGATGATCGGGAATGGAGGATATTACAGAGATCACTAATACAGCATGGGCCAGGATTGATACCTGGGACCACCTGGGTTGTCTCAGTGAGGATCATACAGCAGAGGGGAAAAAAATGCCCTCACAAGATGGTGGGATTGAAGCCTCGAATGTAGCTGTTCCTTGCCCAGCAGTGTCCTATATCTCTCAACCAATTTCTGCTAATGGCTGGAATATCCCAGTATCCAGAGCCAATCCATGCTCTGAGCTCGTCTGCCTTCCCAGTCAGGCTTCGTGCCTTGCCAGTCAGCCCACCTGCACCCCCAACCCCCCACCAAGGGATACTGGTGCTCCTCTGCTTCAAGTCCAAGTCGCCCTCCCCATCTTGTACAGGTCACCTCTAACCGAGAAGAGATCCCAATCCCTGAGCCACCTACACCAGCTCCTCAGCCACACATCCATCCGGATTATCTTTCTATGCCTATCCTCCCTGGCACATGGCACTGGGAGTAATCTGGAGCTCACTACCCTTGAG
>NW_025209088.1:9103-10375 GCF_004010195.1 Chiloscyllium plagiosum | reverse complement strand
ATAAACTGGGAATGACAAAAGGAGAAAGTCCAGTGAATACTGATCAAGTGATATCGTGAGTTTGATCGAGGAAATGCAGTTCAATAAACACAGGTGAAACTCTTCACAAGAACATAGAGGGCAAGGGGTCCTTAAAAATAAGGGGTAAGCAATGGCCATGAAATATTCTTGGCAGACACTATGAAGGAAAAGCTACAAGATATTTTGTGACTATAGTCAGAGTCAGAGGATTCCCAGTAAAGACTGCAGCCTGTTGGAAACCAAGAGGACAATCTGTGTATGGAGCCAGAGGAAGTAGGTGAGGTCTTCAATTAATACTTCCCATCTGTAATCACACAGGAGGAAGGCATTGTATCCGGGGATTTCCGTTGAGATGGTGAGGTTCGAGAATATGTTAAGATCAATATGGAGGAGGTATTAAATGTTTTCACAGGCATAAAGGTGGAGAAATCCCCGGAGCCCAATGAAATGTATCCCAGGGTGTTATGGGAGGGAAGGAAGGATGTTGTTGGGGCCCTGCTGGATATATTTAATACTTTGCTAACCACAGGTGAAGTGCCGAATGACTGGAGGACAGCTAATGTGGTTCCTGTGTTCAAGAAGGGCAGCAGGATAGGCCAGGTAATTACAGAGCAGATAGTCTGACAGCAGGGGGAGGGAAATTATTGGAAACAATTCTGATGGACAGAATGAATCAATAATTGGAAAGGCAGGAAACAATTAGGGATAGTCAGCACGGATTTGGTAAAGGAAGATCCTGTCTGATGAATTCAGCTGAGTTTTCTTTAAAATCACAAATAAAAGTATTGATGAGGGTAGTGCAGATATGTGGATTCTTTGGGGTTCACTATGGCCTTTGACAAGGTCCCATATGGAAGGCCGGTCCAACAGACCAATGTGATTCAAGGCAAGTTGGCATATTGGATCAACAATTTTTGGAGGGTTGGTTTTGTGTTTGAAATTCTTTCACCAGTGGGTGTATCACAGGGAACTGTGCAGGAACCATTGCTGTTTATTATCTACATTAATACCTTGGATGTGAAAGCAGAAGGTATAATTATTAGGTTTACAGATGACATGATAGCTAAGGGTGTTGTCCACAGTGAGGGGGGTGGTCTCAGTATACAATCTGAAGGTTGAGGCTGGGACAGAATTTCAAGAGAGTCATTTAAATAGACAAGGCAGGCAAGAGCACAGCAGGCAATGAGGGAAGACTGATCAATTAAACTACTTTATTTCAACATAACAGGCCCAACAGGTAAGGCAGATGAA
>NW_025209088.1:3241-6056 GCF_004010195.1 Chiloscyllium plagiosum | reverse complement strand
ATTCGCCAGGAAGGAGATTGCCGAAACTTTGGCTTTGATCTTTATGACATCATTGTCTACAGGAATAGTGCCAGAAGGCTGGAGGATAGCAAATGTTGTCCCCTTGTCTAAGAAGGAAAGTAGAGACAATCCTGGGTAATTATAGACCTGTAAGCCATACTTCGATTCTGGGTAAAGTGTTGGAAAGGCTTGTAAAAGAAGCTAGCATTTATAATCATCTGGAGATGAATACGTTGATGAGGGATAGTCAGCACGGTTTTGTGAAGGGTAGGTCACGCCTCACAAACCTTACTGACGTATTTGAGAAGGTGACCAAACAGATGGATGTGGGTAAAGCAGATCTTGGTAGTGCAGATGAACAGAGAGATCACTGTGTACATGTAGATGGATCGTTGAAAGTTGCCACCCAGGTTGATAGAATTGTTAACAAGACATTCAGCGTGTGAGCTTTTATTGGTACAGGGATTGAGTTTCGGAACCATGAGATAATGCTGCAGATGTACAAAACTCTGTTGCGGCCGCATTTGGAGTGTTGCATATGGTTCAGATCACCGCATTACAGGAAGGATGTGAAAGATTTGGAAAGGGTTCAGAGAAGACTTACTAAGATTTTACTGAGTCTGGAGTGAAGGTCTTATGAGGAAAGCTGAGGGACTTGAATCTGTTTCTGTTTGCAAGACGACGTTTGAGGTCAATTAATTAAGATAGTCAGAGAGTTAGATGGGTTGGACAGTGAGAGCCTTTTCTCTCGGATGGCGATGCCGAGAACGAGGGCAGACAGTTTTAAATTGAGGTAGATACTAATATTAATAAATAGATATGGGGCAGATGTTCTTTAATGTTCTTTACTCAGAATAGTCGGGGCATAGAATGCATTGCCTGCAACAGTAGTGGACTCACCAACTTTAAGGGCATTTACACGGTCATTGGATAGGCATATGGACGAGAATGGACTTGTGTTAGCTACTTGGGCTTCAGATTGGTTCCACAGGTCGACGCAACATCAATGTCATGTTCTGTGTTCTAGAGAGCATAAATATGTGATGGGAGAGGAAAGACTTAGATGAGATTGCAGGAGAACATTTTTCACACAGAGGATGGTGCAGGCATGGAATGGGTTTCCAGGGGAAGTGGTAGAGAAAAGTACAATGACAACATGTAAAAGACATTTGGGCAGATACATTGAGAGGAGAAGGTTTGAAGGGATATGGGTCAAGTGCAGGAAAACACGACTCGTTCATGGACTCTGGTCAGCATGGACTAGTTGGGTCGAAGGAACCGTTTCCGTGATGCTTGGCTCTGTGTCCAGTTATTGGAGGAGGAGACGACCTAGGTAAGGCATGTGATAGACACTGAAACAAGTTACAGCGATAGGGATGGTAGTCTGGAATGCAGTACATTTCAAATTATGTGGAGGGCTATCAGGAAGGGAAGAGGTTACAGAGAGAGGAACTGTTATAGGAGTTACGAATTATTGAAGACACTGGTCCACAAGACATGCCACAGATACAGTGTTGCAGAGTAGTGAGACTTAGTACAACAGAACTTATAGTAGTGGTGGGGATTGAGCCTGGGGTGTGTCATAATGTGCTCCACCTCCAGCACTGTATCTATGTCATATCTTGTTAGCCGATGTTTGGAGCCCTCTCATTGCTCTCCGCTCTATGCACTGTGAGTGATCTTACCTCGCTGCAGGATTTATTGAAGGCTCCAGATCTCCCTGCCCTTTGTCTCTCTGACTGACCAACCATCTTCAAATAGGTGATGGACGAGACACCCAGCAGTTGGAAAGTCTATTGAGTCAGGAACTCCCTAAATACCTACAGGAGACAGAGAAATAGACAGAATGGAAAATTAGACTGATGCACTGAGGGTTGCACATGGAGAATAGCACTAAGTCACACACAGATCTGGAAAATCCCAGGTTCCATCCTTGGCCTGTTCTGCTGCGTCTCTCTGGAGTGGGGAATTCTGTTGGCTCAGGATCTGGAGTAGCTGCAAGAGTGAGAGACACTGACAGAGGTAGCAATTAGACCCTTACAGTGAGGGATACCACATGGAGAGAGACTGAGTGATATCACCAGAGTGCTGGAAGATGTCAGTATCAAACAATTGTTTTGGAAGAACGGGTTTTGCTTCATTTTGCACTGGTATAACTGGTCAGGAATGAGCAACCTGTGAGCAGGTGAGGTGATGGCCGAGTGGTATTATTGCTAGAGAATGTATCCGAAACCTCAGCTAATGTTCAGGGGAGACAGGTTTGAATCCCACTATCAGAAATGCGGGAAGTTTAAATCAATAATTAAAAAAAACTTGCAATTAACAATTCATGAATAAGTAAGAAACCATTGCTGATGTCCAAAATAATCTTTGTTCATCAAAAAGACACTGGTCCTTTCGAGAAGGACATCTGCCCAACATCATGTGGTCTGCACGACGCACCCACAGCAAAGTGTTTGCCTCTCAATTACCCTCTGAAATGGCCGAGCAAGTTACTCAGCTCAAAGGCAGATAGGGCTCGGGAGGGGGGCAAGAAAGGCTGGTCAGCCAGAGACACCCATATCCCACAAGTAAATAAAAACAATCCCGTTGCACTGGGACCCAATGGAACCATGATGAGAACGGAGTGCTGGTAATTATGTTGGCAGGTTTATGGACAGAGCTTTAAACTGACAGAGAGAATGCAGGGACAGTGTTCAAGTGAAAGGAGCTTTCCAAATCCAAAGATAAAAAGTGAAGCATCAGAACAGCATGGGAATGTGACTGAAGTCAAGCAGACAGGAACAGGATGGAAAAAGTTTAACTACAACTGTAC
>NW_025209088.1:0-875 GCF_004010195.1 Chiloscyllium plagiosum | reverse complement strand
TGACAACACTACCCAGGGCCCGAACATTAACTGTACAAGTCCCACCCTGGTTTGTTTAACCAAAATGGAACACGTCACATTTATCTAATTAAACTCCATCTGCTATTCTTCAGCCCACTATCCCAGCAGTACTGTTCATCCTGTTTTAACATAGTTAACCTTCTTCACTGTTCAGTGTATCACCAATATTATTTCCCCACACAAACGTATTTACCAGGAAACTAATATTCTCAGCCAAATCAATTATCCAAATGACAAACAATGGACTAACTGCACCTCCAGTCAGAAAAACAACATGTCTCCAACTACCCTCTGTCTCCTACCATGAAGTAAATTGTATATCCAGTTGACTAGCTCCTCCTGGATGCCGTCTGCTTTTACCTTGATCAGAACGTATTACCCAGTTTTCCATACGGAACGTAAAACATAAAACAGTACAGAACAAGGCCCTTCGGCCCTCAATGTTATGCCGACCTTTTATCCTCCTCTAAGATCAAACTAACCTACATACATTTCATTTTACACTATCATCCATATGCTTTTTCCAAGAGTCTATTAAATGTCCCTCATGTATCCAACTCTACTACCACCACTACAGTGCATTCGACGCACCCACCACTCTGTGTGGAGAACCAAACTCTCTGAAATCTCTCCTTAACCTTCTTCCAATCACCTTAATATTATACTCCCTTCTGATAGCCATTTCTGCCATGGGAAAAAAAATCATTCACTGTTCACTGTCTGTGCCTCTCATTACCTTGTTCACCCTTACCAGGTCGCCCCTCACCCTCCTTCACTCCAGTGAGGAAAGCCTTACCTCCCTCAAACTTTCTTCATAAGAAATGCACTCCAGTCCAGACAACATCCTGGTAAAT
>NW_025209087.1:15185-15987 GCF_004010195.1 Chiloscyllium plagiosum | reverse complement strand
GTCTGTGGGTCTTTGCAATGATCAGGCCAGTGAAGTGTTGCCCTGAGGGTGTGGCAGTGATGTGAATGAGGAGGTGGTGAAGCTTACATGAGGGTCAGTCTGAGCTGTGGTGAGTTTTTGATTAGATTCCCTACAGTGTGGAAACAGGCCCTTCAGCCCAACAAGACCAATTCAACCCTCTGAAGAGGAACCCACTCAGACCCATTTCCCTCTAACTAATGCACATAACACTATGGGCAATTTAGCATGGCCAATTCAACTAACCCACACATCTTGGGACTGTGGGAGGAAACAGGTGCACCCGGAGGAAACCCACGCAGACACGGGGAGAATGTGCATTGGTGTAGATCCATCAAACTCTGGTTCACATTCTTCTCCAGATCCAAGGCAACCTGCATTGCCTGCAGACCGTTACCCCACTCATCCCTCTCTGGCTTCTGAAACATGGAAACAAAGGACAGTTAAGGATCAGAACAGATCAGTCATCAGCTATTGGGAGACTGCTGTCACCTTGTCCATTTGTACTCAATATTAAGGCACATGATAGTCAGAGACAGGCCAGTATATTCCTTACTGTGGAGTGAGGCTGTGGGATTCAATGCATCTCCCGTACAGTCCAGTCCCTGCAGAGCACATTGGAGACTCCTCTGTCTACAGAGCTGACCCGGAGAGATCAGACAGGAGAAGCAGGTCCGAAAATTCAATTCGCATACCTGGGGCTTCAGGAAGTGAAAATCCTGTCACTGACTTGAAACCACATCATGAGAGCAGCCATTCCGCCCACCCCCCCACTCCCCCCAAC
>NW_025209087.1:12245-14494 GCF_004010195.1 Chiloscyllium plagiosum | reverse complement strand
TATACTAACCCACTATCTTCCATATACCTATCCAATGCCCTCTTAAATGCCCATAAAGAGGGAGAGTCCACCGCTGCTACTGGCAGGGCATTCCATGAACTTACGACTCGCTGAGTGAAGGACCTACCCCTAACATCAGTCCTATATCTTCCCCCCCTTAATTTAAAGCTATGCCTCCTTGTAATACCCGACTACATACGCGGGAAAAGGTTCATACTGTTGACCCTATCTAACCCCCTAATCATCTTGTACCCCTCAATCAAGTCACCCCTAAACCTTCTTTTCTCTAGTGAAAACAGCCCCAAGTGCCTCAGTCTTTCCTCATACGATTTTCCTTCCATACCAGGCAACATCCTGTAAACCTCCTCTGCACCCGTTCCAATGCCTCCACATCCTTCCTATAGTATGGCGACCAAAACTGCACACAATATTCCAGATGCGGCCGCACCAGAGTCTTATACAACTGCAACATGGCCTCAGTACTCCGGAACTCAATTCCTCTACCAATAAAAGCCAGTACGCCATATGCCTTCCTCACCGCACTATTTACCTGGGTGGCAACTTTCAGAGATCTGTGTACATGGACACCAAGATCCCTCTGCTCATCCACACTACCAAGTATCCGACCATTAGCCCAGTACCCCATCTTTTTGTTATTCTTCCCAAAGTGAATCACCTCACACTTAGCTACATTGAATTCCATTTGCCACCTTTCTGCCCAGCTCTGCAGCTTTTCTATATCCTGCTGTAACCTGCCACATCCTTCCTCACTGTCAGCAACTCCTCCGACTTTCGTATCATCCGCAAACTTTCTCACCCAACCTTCTAACCCCTCTTCCAGGTCATTTATAAAAATGACAAACAGCAATGGTCCCAAAACAGATCCTTGCGGAACACTGCTAGTGACGGCACTGCAAGATGAACCTTTGCCATCAATTACTACCCTCTGTCTTCTTCCAGCCAGCCAACTCCTAATCCAAACCTCCAACTCACCCTCAATGCCATACCTCTGTATTTTTTGCAGTAGTCTACCATGGGGAACATTATCAAACGCCTTACTAAAATCCATATTCCAACATCAAAGTTGGAATAGTGTTCGATTACTAATGAATGTAAAGAGACAGCTGCAAAAACCATGTAACATTAATGTAGAAATGGAGGCAGAAGGGATGTGAACGACATGACTTTAAATTGAATAAAGTACATACAAAAGATCCGGAAATAACTATGTAGTCTTTGCAGAGAAAAAGATCACATTGGAATCAAAGAGTTGAAACAAAAAGGCATTGTCTACTGACGCAGAGGTGCACCCATCTTCACTGAGGCAACAAGGGAGTCTGAAAACTGAACGGACCCAATACACTCCAGCAAAGATATTAGATAATCGTCTCTCCCCACTGCACCTCAGCAAGACATCTCTTTCTTCAGATCAGTATATTCAGTTTTTATTGATATAAAAACAAACTGTATTCACAAAAATATCTTTATACGCATGCATAGTCACTTTAGCAGTTCAGTTCCATACAGTAGCACATGAAGAAGCAAGCCAACATTTGAGTTGGATCTGTCGAGCAAAGATCCAGTTTTTAAATCCACAGAGACAACACTTACCAAAGACCGATGGAGATAGGAGGCAGTGAGCTCCACGTTAATCTACTTGCTAACACAATCCTGGCGATGGTTTGACAAACCTGGGAGGCCATTTGACTAAAGCAGCCCAAGGCCGGACTCGAACCCAGGTCCCTGTTGATATAATGCAGCACTGCTAACCACTTAGCCAAAGGGTGACTGATGAATAATGACTTTGTGGAACTTCCTGTGGTCACCTGGCAGATTCAATGAGACACAGGAAGCTCAGTTTATAAACCAAGCCCCAATGTGTTTAGATGTCAAAGTCCCCGTGCCGAACTAGTTGCTAGAATCATATGGTGCACTCACCATTGCATTATATCCATATTGAGTGGTTAATTGTTTTAAGGATAACAATCTTTACCACAAGAATCTGTTACGAGGCCACTGCTGTTTGTCACTTTTAGGAATGACCTGGATGAAGGCATAACAGGATCGATTAGCAAAATTACGGATGACACGAAGATCGGTGGAGTTGTGGATAGTGCAGAAAGATGTTTCAGGTTACAGAGGGACAGAAATAAGCTGCAGAGCTGGGCTGAGAGGTGGCAAGTGGAGTTTAATGTGGAAAAGTGTGAGGTGATTCACTTTGGAAGGAGCAACAGGAATAAAGAGTACTG
>NW_025209087.1:4962-11857 GCF_004010195.1 Chiloscyllium plagiosum | reverse complement strand
ACTGAACGGACCCAATACACTCCAGCAAAGATATTAGATAATCGTCTCTCCCCACTGCACCTCAGCAAGACATCTCTTTCTTCAGATCAGTATATTCATTTAATTGAAATAAAAACAAACTTTATTCAGAGTGAGTGAGTGAGAGAAGGAGAAGATTGACATCATTGAGACATACAAAGGAAATCAGAGGATTAGATAGGGCGGACAGTGAGAGCCTTTTTCCTCAGATGGTGATGACTAAAATTGAGAGGTGATTGATATCAGTCAGATGTCAGAGATAGCTTTTTCTTTAAACTCAGTAATGGGGGTGTGGAATGCACTGCTGCAACAGGAGTACACTCACCAACTTTAAGGGCGTTTAAATGGTCATTGGATGAACATATGGATAAAAATGGAATAGTGTAGGTTAGATGGGCTTCACAATGGTTCCAAAGGTCAGTGCAACATTGAGGGCCAAATGGTCTGTACTGCACTGTAGTGGTCTATGTTCTCCTGAGTGTTTCTAATGAGATATTTTCTGGCAGGTGCACATCAAATGAATAGCACAGAAGCTGGTCATTCAGCCCCAATTGCTCTGTGCTGATGTACATATTGAGACAATATCGTCTCTAATGGGAGGGGAGTGGGGCTTGAAAGAAAATAAGAGGAGGGCTAGTTCCGTTAGACTGGGGCTACAGCAGCAAAGCTCCAACCCCTGTTCCATTTGTGGGAATTTATGAAACTCTCACCTCAGGCTTGTGACACAGTTACTGTTCAAGCCCACACTAACTCCCCCTCTGTCCTCTGACAAAGGAAAGGAGATAGCAGTGGCTCTTTGGCAGACAGCTGCTGCCATGAATTCCCCCATAGGCCAATGGCTGTTCAGCAATGGCTTGAATTCAGTTTCTAGAATGTTGTACATTGAGCTTTACCAGACTGGGACTGGCAGGGTCAAAGGGCAGTAGAGGAAAATTAGCGTGGTTGTTGAGTTTTATAATCGGTCAGTTCCCACTGCTGTGTCTGTCTTCTACCTGAGCCAACATAGGATGGATGGTTTTGGTCAATTTGCTGTCTTTATTCCTTTCTACTAAGGAGTAGAGTTCCTGCTACTGTATGGGGAACCCCCTTCCTTCTACCTCAAGCATAAAGTGGGCAAGGAAGAGAGAGACAGGTACGTGTGGAATAATATGATAAATACTCTAGCTACTACTAGGAACATGAGATAGACCAAGCCAATACAAATAGAGCTTTAAATTGTATCAGCTTGCTTCTCCTTTAGGATCTACTAGATCAGAAGTGGCTCATTGGAGAGTTGGTCATTTGAGCCATCATATCTGCACCAGCCTCTCCTTCCCCCACACTGGAAAAGGAATATGTTATTCTAATGGGGTTGTGCACCCAATTCAGAACAGTTGGTCTAAAGCCCAGTCTATGTTGGCTCCAAACCAATTATTTACCATATGTGTTCCTGATCTGCCTTCACCATCTGACTTGATAAATAAAGGATCAAGCATAGAATGCAAGAATGGTTGCAAACATACATTTCAGGGAATCTACTTTCTGCAATGGACATTAAAACCTGCATCAATAATAGGAACAAGCATCAAACAGGCAAAGTTTTCTTTAATTATGTTCAAGTTATTCAACATAGCCACTTTTGAAAAAGTACTTTTGACATTATCCAAAGGAAGACAGACACGAACAGTATTCAATGTCCCACTAACTGCTGTCCTCCAGCGAGAGCCTGTCAAACAGGTACTCTCCCAGCCCATTCTCAGGAGCTCCCAGACGCTTCAGGTTGGTGATGTAGTCCCCAAGTCGCTTGATGATCTCAACCTCCTCATCCAAATAGTGAGTCTCCAGGAAGTCACACAGCTGGAAGGAAGGTAGAGAGTGTCAGATATTACAACAGAAGTAGTCAGAATGTGGGAGTGATCGGCTCCTATGTAGCTCATTCTCCATCATTCAGGCTGTTTGCAGCTATGCCATTTTGGGGGGGAAAAAAAAAAAGGGAGGAGGAGTTTCTCCCAAGTCATCTCACTGACCAGTTAAAAAAAAAAGAGGTTTCACTGAGGGGGTGGGGGTGGGAGAACACGAGAGAGATAACGAGACACTGACATTGGCTGGGAGGTGAATAAAATTCACGACATTAGAATCACAGACAGAAGGCAGTGGTCAATATGCACAGCAACCTCCCGCAGAGACTAGACATTTTGCCCCCCTCATTACCATCCCCCTCAAAAATAAAACAGCAGAAACTCCCTCCAAATGTTCATTGGAGATGAACTGCAGTTTGCTGCACCAGTTTTGCCCCTCGAGTGGCTCTCCAATCTACAACACATTGGAGAATACAGAGGCACAGCTCGTCAGGGAAGAGAAAACTCAGTTTCATCCAGATATTGACCAAATGCCAAAAGGAGGATTTAGTGTTGTTACCTCAAGATTCTTAAAGGCTTTGCTAGAAATGTAGCATATTCAGAAGTACATTAGATTACTAAACAGTTTGTGGCTTTGCAATGATCAGGCCAGTGTGAAGTGTCACCCTAAGGGTCAGGCAGTGATGAGAATGAGGTGGTGAAGCTTACATGAGGGTCAGTCTGGGCAGTGGCAAGTTGGTGTAGATCCAGCAAACTCTGGTTCACATTCTTCTCCAGATCCAGGGCAACCTGCATTGCCTGCAGCCCGTTACCCCACTCATCCCTCTCTGGCTTCTGAAACATGGAAACAAAGGACAGTTAAGGATCAGACCTGAACAATTACCAGCTATTGGAGGTCTGCTGTCACCTTGCCTACTTGTACTTTCTCTTACTGATCAGTTGGATTGAGAGATGGCCTAAACATCACCTTGTAAGTTAGGCCACACATGATTAATGTACAGTAAAATATATTGTTCTGTATGTAGTCTTTGCCAGTATAACAAGGTCAGACAGGCAACACTCCCCCTCAGAATGTGAAAACTCAGTTACTGATGGCTTGAAGCCACATCACGCAAGCTGCCATTCACCCTCCATATTCCCACCTTCACATCCTGGAGGAGGACTCTGCCTCCACGCTGATTCTGGAATTTCAGCAGCTTCTCTGCATGTTCCTGCTTCTCCTGGGACTGAGCTTTGAAGAACTGGGAGAAATGGTGCAGGGCAACATCATCCCGGTCAAAGTACGACATCTGAAAGAAGAATTTCTATCCTGTTAACACATCACACGCAGTGACCCAAGTGGTCACAGACTTCTGGTGATTCAATGACAGAATTAAGGGTCTTTACTCAAGCGGTGTTGTTCCTCAGGACGGACCCAATACACTCCAGCAAAGATATTAGATAATCGTCTCTCCCCACTGCACCTCAGCAAGACATCTCTTTCTTCAGATCAGTATATTCAGTTTTTATTGATATAAAAACAAACTTTATTCACAAAAATATCTTTATATGCATGCATAGTCACCTTAGCAGTTCAGTTCCATACAGTAGCACATGAAGAAACAAGCCAACATTTGAGTTGGATCTATCGAGCAAAGATCCAGTTTTTAACCCCACAGAGACAACACTTACCAAAGACCGATGGAGATAGGAGGCCGTGAGCTCCATGTTAATTTACTTGCCAACAGCAGCTTCACAATCCTAGCGATGGCTTTGACAAACCTGGGAGGCCATTTGACTAAAGTAGCCCAAGGCCGGACTCGAACCCAGGTCCCTGGTGCTATAATGCAGCACTGCTAACCACTGAACCAAATGATGACTGATGAATAATGACTTTGTGGAACTTCCTGTGGTCACCTTGCAGACTCAGTGAGACACAGGAAGCTCAGTTTATAAACCAAGCCCCAATGTGTTTAGATGTCAAAGTCCCCGTGCCTAACTAGTTGCTAGAACCATATGGTGTACTCACTATTGCATTATATCCATATTGAGTGGTTAATTGTTTTAAGGATAACAATCTTTACCACAAGAATCTGTTACGAGGCCACTACTGTTTGTCACTTTTAGGAATGACCTGGATGAAGGCATAGCAGGATGGGTTAGCAAAATTGCAGATGACACTAAGATTGGTGGAGTTGTGGATAGTGCAGAAAGATGTTGCAGGTTACAGAGGGTCATAGATAAGCTGCAGAGCTGGGCTGAGAGGTGGCAAGTGGAGCTTAATGTGGAAAAGTGTGAGGTGATTTACTTTGGAAGGAGCAACAGGAATAAAGAGTACTGAGGTAATGGTAAGATTCTGGGTATGGCAGATGAGCAGGGAGATCTCGGTGTCCAGGTACATTGATCTCTGAAAATTGCCACCCAGGTTAAGGCGGTATACAGTGTGTTAGCTTTAATTGGTTGAGGGATTGAGTTTTGAAGCCACGCGGTCATGTTTCAGTTGTACAAAACTCTGGCGCAGCTGCACTTGGAGTATTGTGTATAGTTCCTGTCACCACATTATAGGAAGAACATGGAAACTTTGGAAAGGGTTCAGAGGAGATTTACTAAAGATATTGCTTGGAATGGAGGAAGGTGTTTTGAGGAAAGGCTGAGTGAATGTCAGAGTGTGCAAGAGAGAGAGAGGAGATTGATATCATTGAGACATACAAAGGAAATCAGAGGATTAGATAGGGCAGACAGTGAGAGCCTTTTTCCCTCAGATGGTGATGGCTAACATGAGGGGACATATCTATCACCGCAATTTTAAAGCTATCAGTCAGATGTCAGAGATAGCTTTATCTTTAAACTCAGTAATGGGGGGGGGGGGGTGTGGAATGCACTGCTGCAACAGGAGTAGACTCACCAACTTGAAGGGTGTTTAAATGGTCATTGGATGAACATATGGATAAAAATGGAATAGTGTCGGTTAGATGGGCTTCACAATGGTTCCACAGGTCAGTGCAACATTGAGGGCCAAATGGTCTGTACTGCACTGTAGTGGTCTATGTTCTCCTGAGTGTTACTGAGGAGATATTTTCTGGCAGGTGCCCATCAAATGAATAGCACAGAAACTGGTCATTCAGCCCCAATTGCTCTGTGCTGATCTGCATATTGAGACAATATCGTCTCTAATGGGAGGAGTGGGGTTTGAAAGAAAATAAGAGAAGGGCTCGTTCTGTTAGACTGGGGCTACAGCAGAAAAGCTCCAACCCCTGTTCCATTTGTGGGAATTTATGAAACTCACCTCAGGCTTGTGACACAGTTACTGTCCAAGCCCACACTAACTCCCCCTCTGTCCTCCTACAGAGAGAGGAAAGAGATGCCAGTGGCTCTTTGGCAGACAGCTGCTGCCATGAATTCCCCCATAGGCCAAGGGCTGTTCAACAATGGCTTGAATTCAGTTTCTAGAATGTTGTATATTGAGCTTTACCAGGGTCAAAAGGTCAGCACAGGAGAATTAGCATGGTTGTTGAGTTTTATAATTGGTCAGTTCCCACTGCTGTGACTGTCTTCTACCTGAGCCAACATAGGATGGATGGTTTTGGTCAAATGCTGCCTCCATTCCTTTCTACTAAGGAGTAGAGTCCCTGCTACTGTATGGGGAAACCCCTTCCTTCTACCTCAAGCAGGAAGTGGGCAAGGAAGAGAGACAGGTACGTGTGGAATATGACAACTACACTAGCTACTACAGGGAACATGAGATAGACCAAGCCAATACAGAGAGCTTTAAATTGTCTCAGCTTGCTTCTCCTTTAGGATCTACTAGATCAGAAGTGGCTCATTGGAGAGTTGTCATTTGAGCCATCATATCTGCACCAGCCTCTCCTTCCCACACTGGAAAAGGAAGATTTCATTCTAATGGAGTTGTGCACCCAATTCAGAACAGTTGGTGAAAAGCCCAGCCAATGTTGGCACCAAACCAGTTATTTACCATGTGTTCCTGATCTGCCTTCACCATCTGACTTGATAAATAAGGATCAAGCATTGGTTGCAAGAATGGTTGCAAACATACATTTCAGGGAATCTACGTTCTGCACTGGTACTCCACCACTGTGCCCACTTACAGTAGGAGAGATCAGTGTGATCACCAGGAATCCATTAGATCACTGATCATTCTACTGGAATTCAAACTCCTGTAAATGGACATTAAACCTGCATCAGTAATAGGAACAAGCATCAGACATGGGCAGAGTTTTCTTTAATTATGTTCAAGTTATCATCATAGCCACTTTTGACATTATCCAGAGAAAGAGGAAGGTGGACACGAACAGTATTCAATGTCCCACTAACTGCTGTCCTCCAGCGAGAGCCTGTCAAACAGGTACTCTCCCAGCCCATTCTCAGGAGCTCCCAGACGCTTCAGGTTGGTGATGTAGTCCCCAAGTCGCTTGATGATCTCAACCTCCTCATCCAAATAGTGAGTCTCCAGGAAGTCACAAAGCTGGAAGGAAGGTAGAGAGTGTCAGATATTACAAGAGACGCCAGAATGTGGGAAATGATCAGCTCCTATGCAGCTCATTCTCCAACATTCAGGTTGTTTACAGCTAAGCCTTTTTGGGTGGGAGAGTTTCTCCAAGTTGCCTCACTGACCAGTTAAAAAAAGGGTTCACTGTGGAGCGAGAGCACACAACATAACTAGAGACTACCATTGGCTGGGAGGTGAATACAATTCATCACATTAGGATCACAGACAAAGGCAGTGGTCATTATGCACAGCAACCTCCCAGAGACTGCAGAGTTTGCTGACAAGTACAGGATAAACATTGGACAAGATCCAGAGGGTACATGACCACCCCCAAACAAAACAACAAGATAGAAACCCCCTCCAATGTTCATTGGAGATGAACTGCAGTTTGCTGCACCAGTTTTGCCCCGAGAGTGGCTCTCCAATCTACAACACATTGGAGAATACAGAGGCACAGCTAGTCAGGGAAGAGAAAACTCAGTTTCATCCAGATATTGACCAAATGCCAAAAGGAGGATTTAGTGTTGTTACCTCAAGATTCTTAAAGGCTTTG
>NW_025209087.1:1158-4314 GCF_004010195.1 Chiloscyllium plagiosum | reverse complement strand
GACTTCTGGTGATTCAATGACAGAATTAAGGGTCTTTACTCAAGCAGTGTTGTTCCTCAGGACAAACTGGCTCAACTAGCTTCACAAGCCACTATGCAGCAACTCTAGGGATAGGAAGGAGCTACAGTCAGAGTCAAAGATGTACAGCATAGAAACAGACCCTTCGGTCCAACCTGTCCATGCCGACCAGATATCCCAACCCAATCACGTCCTACCTGCCAGCCCATATCCCACCAAACCCTTCCTATACATATACCCATCCAGATGCCTTTTAAATGTTCCAATTGTACCCACCTCCACCACTTCCCCTAGCAGCTCATTCCATACTGGTACCAGCCTCTGAAAAAAATTGCCCCTTGGGTCTCATCTTTCCCCTCCCACCCCTAAACCTATGCCCTCTGGTTCTGAACTCCCTGACCACAGGGAAAAAGGCTTGGTCTATTTATTCTATCCATGCCCCTCATGATTTTGTAAGCCTCTACAAGGTCACCTCTCAACCTGACACTCTAGGGAAAACAGCCCCAGCCTGTTCAGCTCCTCCCTATAGCACAGATCCTCCAACCCTGGCAACATCCTTGTAAGTCTTTTCTGAACCCTTTCAAGTTTCACAACATTTTTCCAATAGGAAGGAGACCAGACTTGCATGCAATATTCCAACAGTGGCCTAACCAATGTCCAGTACAACCACCCACAACTCCTGACCAATAGAGCATACCAAACACCTTCTTCACCAACCTATCTACCTGCAACTCCACTTTCAAGGAGCTATTAACCTGCATTCCAAGGTCTCTTTGTTCAGAGACACTCCAGAGGACCTTACCATTAAAGGTATACCAGTCCTGCTAAGATTTGAACACCTTCACTCAATACACTGAGTTCACCTCCTAACCAGTAATATTTAGTCTTTGGCCAACATTAGAAAGAGAGCACTATGACCAAAGTGTGAATATATTGTTTTTAAGCTGGGACAGCTGCAAAAACATGCAACATTAGTGTATAAATAATTGTAGGAGAGAGAGCGCAAGAGCAAGAGCAAGACTTTATTCAGGTTGAAGTACAAACAAACAAAGTCCTGAAATAGCTCTGTATTGTCTTTGCAGACAGACAAGCATCACATTGGAAGCAACGTTTCCCTGTAGTTGAGAGACAAAAAAGGACATGGTATTCATACAGGAGGGAGTTTACTTTCAGAGAAAAGGAGGGAGTCTGACAACTGAATGGACTTATTACACACCATCAGGAAGCGATTAGATAGTGGACAATCCCCATTAATCTTCAGCAAGACATCACATCCTTCAGCCAGATTCAGTTATTTTTTAGCATCAAACATACTTTAATCATTAAAATTATATACATAGTCACTAAAACAGCTTGGTTCTATGTAGCAGCATAGAACAAAACAAACAAATACTAGAGTTTGACTCTATCCAAAGATTCAGTCTTAGCCCCCACAGATACTCACCAAAGACTGATAGAGATAGGAGGCAGTCAGCTCGATATTAATCTGTTTGTTGACAGCTGCTTCACAATCCTGGTGATAATTCTGACAAACCTGGGAGGCCATTTTGTCAATACAATTCCTAAATAACAAACTCCCTCTCTAAAAATCCACTATCATGGAAATTGGATTTATACTCTAGGAACAGGCCCACAATTTATTAAACAGGAAATGACATCATCAGTGATGCCAATCACTCTTGCTAATCACATGAAGAACTACCATGTCCAATCGGATTCCAGTCAGCACAATATGGGATTTTGGGTCTTATGAGCCAATCAGAATGTTAAAGGTCTCCTTCGATGGCAACTCAATGATAATGTAATTGTTCATTCATCTGTGACAATCTTCACACGCCAAATGCAAACTCAGTAAGTGTCTATAAACGCTTATGAAATATTCATCAGAACCTTATCCTTAACGGGCTGTGTACATAAATTGATCAACCAGAAACCCCAGTGATTTATTGGTGGTAGTTAAGAGATGACAATTGCCTCAGGTGATTTGATGTTGGGTAAAACTGTTCAGTTGTGTATGGTAGCAGTTCTGGATATTAAAAAAAAACAGTAGAACTGCATTTGGTCAGCTGAGAGCAGATGTTATGATAAGCTTGACCAAACCAGAGGAGCTGAGTTAATTTATTTCCTCGGGAGACTCTTCTTCCTACTCCTGAATGACAGTATTGAAACACTGACAAAATAATAGTTCCAGGGATGGCAAGAATGGTCTTACCACTCAACTATTCATACAGTGATCCAGGCAATGTTCAGTGGAACTGGGTTCAAATCCGACCATGGCAGGTGGTGGAATTTGAATTCAACAAAAAATTAAAATCTGGAATTAGGAGTCTAATAATGCTGTGGGCAGCATGGCGGCTCAGTGGTTAGCACTGTTGCCTCACAGCACCAAGGTCCCAGGTTCAATTCCAGCCTCGGCCGATTCTCTGTGTGAAGTTTATACATTCTCCCTGTGTCCGCGTGGGTTTTCTCCGGGTGCTCCGGTTTCCTCCCACAGTCCAAAGATGTGCGGGCCAGGTGAATTGGCCATGCTAAATTGCCCCATAGTGTTCAGGGATGTGTAAGTTATATGCATTAGTTAGGGGGAGTGGGTCTGGATGGGTTGCTCTTTGGAGGGTCAGTGTGAACTTGTTTGGCTGAAGGGCCCGTTTCCACACTGTAGGGATTCTATGACCGTGAAGCCGTTGTTTATGGGCAGGAAAAACTCATCTCGTTCACTAATGTCCTTTAGGGAAGGAAATATCCCACCCCTACCTGGTCTGGCCTACATGTGACTCCAGACCAACAGGAATGTGGTTGACTCTAAACTGCCCTCTGGGTAATCAGCCATGGGCAATAAATGCAGTGACACCCACACCCTGTGAAGGGGTTAAAAAAAGTCTTCATTTCCGAAGCTAGAACCATACAATCCCTGCAGTGTGGAAGCAGGCCATTCACCCATTGAGACCACACCGACCTTCTGAAAAGCATCACACCCATACCTACCCCATCAGCCTGCATGGCCCATGGCTAACTCACCTAGCCTGCCCATCCTGGGATACTATGGACAGTTTACTTTGGCCAACTCACCCTAACCGGCACACCTTTGGAGTGTGGGAGGAAACCCACGCAGACAGGGGGAGAACGTGCAAACTCCACACG
>NW_025209087.1:0-1151 GCF_004010195.1 Chiloscyllium plagiosum | reverse complement strand
CCCTCTCTCCATGGAACCTGCAGTGTGCCCCATCTACAGGATGAGCTGCAGCAACATGTAAATATTTTTTTTGCCAGCCCCTCCTGAACCTACATCCTCCATCCAGACAAAGGAAGCCAACGCAAGTAACTAACACAACCTCGAGATTTCTCCTGTGAGACCCCACACCCATGACACACCAGGTCCATCATCGTCACTGAGTCTGAATCCTGGAATTCCCTATGTACCTGCGCAGTGGGACCACCACACGGACAGCAGCAGATCAAGGTGACAGTCTAGCGTTCCACCTAAATACTGGCTTCACCAGCCAATCTCCCATCGCCAGAATAAAGTGAATGGAAGACTTAAGAAGGTCTGAAATTTGGAACATTTAACTTTATTTCTGATTTACTACTTTATAGTGAGGAGAACTGTAATGTTGAACTTTTAACTTTTATTTTATCTTTCTACTTTTTATATCAGGTTTTGTACCTGGGTCCCTTGTATCTAAGATGGTGCTGTAAATGGTCACATTGTGAACTTTTCACTGTATTCCTGTATCTCTGCACTTGAATACATTCGGCAATAAAATCTAATTCTCATATTACAGTGTTATTTCCAGGCCATCAGTGAGAAAAAAGGAATAGAAGCTTACAGGTTGAAGTTAGCAGGGCAGAAAGAGAGAGAGAGAGAGAGATAGCCTGTTTTCACATAGCTTACTGTTGAATTTCCAAGTAGTTCTGGACTGAACTGATCAGCTAAAGAGGTGACCACTCACTTTTCGTTATACAGGTCACTTCTAAAACATGACCACTTTGGCCTGATTTCTCATCTGTTTACATATAAGTAAAAGGCCTCTCAAAATCCTTTTTGTCTCTGTACCAAACCAGACTGATCGGAGCCCAGCCTGGTTTATGACCCATCCGACAAAAAAAGTCAAGGACACAATATTCCTGAGAAAAGGAACAGCTTTTCGATAAAAGGGTCCAGCTTTGTGACCTGCGATACAGTGAACAATCTTAAACTAAAACTTTCGTCTTTTATAATGGGATGTCCTGGTTTCTGTTCTTTGATATGTAAACCCCAGAATTTCTTTTAAACTACATTCATAAGATAGCTCAGCCTTTTACACAATCAGTGTGAAGTCTGTCTGTGTCCCAATTCTATGTCAG
>NW_025209086.1:9159-15985 GCF_004010195.1 Chiloscyllium plagiosum | reverse complement strand
AGCAGTGCTAACCACTGTGCCCCCGTGCCGCCCACTGGATGTTGGCAGCCTTTCTGCGGCAACGAGCCATGTTTCGAGTCAATGGTTGGGAGATTGTCTGTGCACCCAACCTATTGTAGTTTCTTATGGTCCTAGGCAGAGCGCTGCCGTATGAAGCCGTGACGCACCCAGACAGTATGCTCTCAATGGTTTATCTGTCGAAGTAGTGCATGCTGAATTTCCTGAGCCTCCTGAGGAAGAAGAGGCGTTGTTAAACTTTCTTGACTGTCACACATATGCGAGAAAACCAGGGTATGTTGTCAGTTATTGTCACTCCGAGGGAGTTGATGCTCTGCACTGCCTCAACCATTGATGTAGATGACGGTGAGTTCCTCTCCTTTCTTTCTGAACTCAATGCTCAGTTCCTTACTTTTGCCGAATTTGAGAGAGAGGTTATTATCATTACACCATGCCACTAAGTCCTCAATCTCCTTTCTGTATTCTGACTCATTGTTGTTTGATATCCCTCCTGATTTGGTGATGTCATCAGCGAACTTGTAGCTAGCATTGTTTAGAATTTGACAACACAGCCGCGTGTGTACAGGGCGTACAGTAGGGGGTGAGGACACAGCCATGGGAGTACAGGATTACAGTAGGGGGCTGAGGACACAACCATTGGAGGTAAGGGAGTACAGTAGGGGGCTGAGGGCACAGTCATGGGAGTAAAAGGAAAACAGTCGGGGGCTGAGGGCAGAGACGTGGGTGCACGGGGAGTACAATAGGGGGCAGAGAACACATCCTCCAGGAGTTCCAGTGTTGCGTTTTATTGGGGAGAATGTGCAGATACCTATCTTCTCAGATTGACCCCTGTGTGTCAGAAACCGTGGATCCTGTTGCAGAGGGTGGAGCCGTGATCAAGGTCACGGAGTATTCAGATCAGCCTGGACAGGATAATAATGTTGAAGGTAGAGCTGTAGTCAATGACCAGGATTCTGGTGCAGGTATCCTTGTTGTCCAGATGTCCCAAGGATGAATGCAGAGCAGGTATATGGCATCCGTTGTGGATCCATTACATCAGTCCGCACATTATAGGACAGCAGGTCAGGCTGGAAGACTGGAGGTGATGTGGGCCACAACCAGCGTCTCAAAGCACTTCATATTTATTGAGGTCAGAGCCACTGGGCGGGAGTCATTAAGGAATATTGCATGTGCTTTCTCACTTACAAGGATGATGGTGGTCTTCTTGAAGCAGGTTGGGATTTCGGCTTCAGGAGGGAGAGGTTGAAGAAGTTTGTAAATACCTCTGCCAGTTGGTCCTCACGGGATCTGAGTGTTCAGCCTGGAACACTCTCCAGGCCTGTCCTTTTCCTTGACTTGACCTGCAGGAAGACTGATCATGTCTGCAGTGGTGACAGCGGGCACAGGTACATCCGAGGCTGTCAGGGCAGTTTTCATGCTGACAGTCATTCATCATAGACATTCCTTCCACCACCTCCCTCCGTCATCAACAACACACAGCGACATTGGTTGTTGTGAGCAGCACACAGTTAGTGTTGAGTCAGAGTGACATCATTAGATTGGGATTGTGCGCCATCAAGTCTTTTGTCACCATAACGGGGTAATTCACAACAATTCGGGGGCAGGGTGTGCTCCTACTTGGTGTCAGTGGTGCAGGGAGTGAAGATGTTACAGGTGTAATTCCAGTCAACTCACTGCTTGAACCTGAATGGAGTCAAGCATCTTGACTGCTGTGCCTTTTCAGTGGTGGACAGTCCTTAGGGAGTCAGGAAGTGCCAGTTACATGAACCACCTGAACAAAGGATCTGAGGGCATTGTTGCTAAGTTTGGAGATGATACAGTGATGTTTGGATGGGCAGGCGATATTCATGAAGTGGGGAGGCTGCATTAAAGCTTGGACAGTTTAGGGCTGTGGGCAAACACGTGGTTGATGGAATACAATATGGGATCGTGTGAGACTATGCACTTTGATTCGCGGACTAGAGGCAGACACTATGTTCTAATAGGATCCATTAAATCTGAAGCACAAAAAGAATTTTGAAGCACTCGTACTCTGTTATGGTTATTGTGCAGATTCAGTTGGCAGTTAGCAAAGCAAATGCAATGTTAGCATTCATTTCAAGGGACCTAGAATACAAGAGAGGAGACATGCCGCTGAGAATGTAATGGGCAATGGTCAGACAGCATTTGGAATATTCGGAGCTATTTTGGGCACTATCTCTGGGGCAAGATCAGTTGATGTTGGAGGTGATCCATCCTGGGGATGGTGGCTTGTCAGGATCGGCAGTTTGTGTACTCGATGGAATTAGAAGAATGGGAGGCGAGGAATCTGATAGAAACTGATTGATTACTGCAAAGATTGAGACAGTGAGTGTGTAGAAGATATGTCTAGTAGTTATAGAGACTATGACAAAATGGTACAGTTTCACAGTGAACGAATGGGCTGAATGGCCTCAATCTATATCAATATCTCATGCCCCTATGGTCATGTGGTCTATTATTCAGTGCAGAATTGTAAGTCTCTGAGCAGCTCTTGCAACACTTGTGTTTGTATGTTGATTTGACTTCATGTTCTGTTCAATGGTAACCCCTGTGATATGGACGATGGGAGGATTCAGTGTCGGCCAGTAGTCTATTAAACGTTGAATATACACAGCTATCTGTGAGTCTCATCTGGCGGGAGTACACTGTCTCTCAAATGATTGCCATTTTCAGTCTGGTATTTCCAAAGGATCGATCCTGTCACGCCAGTATTGATGAATTTAACAAAACAGATGCAATTTATCACAGCACACAGCAACAATAAGTCATCGATCACTGAACACCCTTCGAATAACAGAAACGTTGATAATGTTCTGTATAAGAAACACTGCTTTCCTGTTCATGCTCAAATCAGATAACCTGTCCCATCGAGAAGCTCAACTTGGAACTATTTTTAAAAAATCTTTTTTTGGATGCAGCCATCGCTGGAAGGGCCCACCATTTCTTGTCCGCCCCTCATTGCCCCCTTGAAAAAGTAGTGTTAACTGCCTTCTTGAACCGCTGCAGTCCACCTGCGGTGTGTTGACTCAGGATGCTACTATGAAGGAGGGAATTCCAGGGTTTTTACCAGTAACAATGAAGGAACGGCGATATAATTCCACATAAGACTGAGCGACGGTGGTGAAGGGAGTGAATGCTTGTGGATGTGATGCCAATCAAATGGACTGTTTTGTCCTGGATGGTGTCAAGCTTCTTTAATGTTGTTGGGTCTGCACTCATTCAGGCAAGTGGGAGAATTCCAACTCATTCCTGAATTGTGCCTTTTAGATGATCGACAGGCTTTAGGAAGTCAGGAGGTGAGTTACTCGCGCAGTATTCCTAGCCTCTGATCTGCTCTTACGTTTATGTGGTGAGTCGAGTTGAGTTTCTAATCAATTATAACCCCCAGGATATTGATAGTAGGGAACTGAGTGATGATAATGCTGCTAATACTAAGTAGTTATATTGTTTCTTATTGGTGATGGTCATTATCTGGCATCTGTGTGGTGCAAATGTTTCTTGCCACTTGTCAGCCCAAGCATGGAGCGGGTTGGTCTTGTTGCATTTTGGCATGGACTGCTTCCGTATCTGACCATTTGTGAATGGTGCTGAACACAGTGCAGTCATTGTCGAATATCCCCAGGTCTGACATTATGATGGAGGGAAGGTCATTGATGAAGCAGCTGAAGATGCTTTGATCTAGGATTCATCCGGAGAGTCACTGAAGGTGTTGTCTTGTGTGTTGATGAAATATCTGATAATGAAATGTCCGGTTTCGCGAGCTAACTACATCCATATTATCCTGAGGGACGACTGCAGAGATGTTCTGGAGCTGAGATGACTGACTTCCAACAACAATGACCATCTTTCCATCTATCAGGTATGACTACAATAATGGAGTATTTGCCCGCAATACTGTTTTTGCTCGGGTTTCGTGAAGCCACGTTTGAAAGAATGTAGCCTTGATGTCAAGGGCGGGAATTCAGCTCTTTCTTCTATGTTTGAACCAAGGCTGTAATGAGATCAGGAGTTGAGTGTCACTGGTGGAACCCAAACTGGGTGTCACTAAGCAGGTATTGCTGAGCAGGTGCTGGCTTGATAGCACTGTTGATGTCCCCTTCCATCACTTTACTGACAATGGGGAGTAGACTGATGAGATGGTATTCGGCCGGGTTGACTTTGTCCTGCTTTTTATGTACAGAACACACTTGAGCAGTGTTTTTCCCATTGTTGGTTTGTAACCATACTCGAACAGCTAGGCTGAGGGAGCGGGACATTCTGGAGCACAAGCCTTCAGGACTATTGTCAGCATGTTATCAGGGCCCAAAGCCTTTGCAATATTCAGTGCCTTCAACCGTTTCTTGATATCAGTCAATTGAATTTGCTGAATTTGCTATCTGTAATGATCGGGACCACGGGAGGAGACCGAAGTGGATCATCGACTCGAAACTTCGGAGTGAAGAATTCTGTGAAATCCTCAGCCTTATCTTTTGCACTGATGTGCTGAGCTCCTCCATCATTGAGGTTGAGGATATTTGTGGAGCCTCCTGCTCTGGTGAGTTGTTTAATCGTCCACCACCATCCACCATCAGATTCGCAGAACTGCTGAGATTAGATCTGATGTGTTGGTATTGGGATCGCTTAGCTCTGCCTGTCCCTTGCATTTTATGCTATTTTGAGTTGTTTAATCGTCCACCACCATCCACCATCAGATTCGCAGAACTGCTGAGATTAGATCTGATTTGTTGGTATTGGGATTGCTTAGCTCTGCCTGTCCCTTGCATTTTATGCTATTTGGCATGCAAATAGTTCTGTTTGGAAGTTTCAGCAGATTAACATTATATCTTTATGTATGCCTGGTTCTGCTCCTGGCTTGCCCTCCTGCACTCTCGTTTGAACCAGATTTAATCCTCTTGCTTGATGGTAATTGTTGAGTGGGGGATATGCTGGGTAGATGAGATTACAGCTCACAGGGACTCCCAGAGCATCGACCACCTGACTTTATCGCACTGAGCTGCCTCCTGTGTCGGATCGGTCCTGCCTTTGGGACAGGACATATCCAGGGATGGTGATGGTGCTGTCTGGGTTATATCTGTAAGGTCAAATTCCGTGAGTATGCCCATGTCAGTCTGTTGCTTGATTGGTCTGTAAAACAGTTGTCCCAATTTTGGCACGAGTACTCATTGTTAGTAAGGAGGACTTTGCAGGTTCAGCAATGATGTTTCTAACGTTCACGTTTCCGGTATCCAGGTCAATATATCCGGTTTCATTTCTTTGAGATTTTGTAGCACATCTGACTGACTCGCTAAACCATTTCAGAGGGCGATTGAAAGTCAATCACATTGCTTTGGGTCTGGAGTCAACGGTCAGCCAGTCCAGATGGCGAATGGAAAATTCCTTCATTGAAGGATATCAGTGACCCAGATGGATGTTTCTGACAATCGGCAACGATTTCATTCGCATAGGTAGATTCTTAATTCCACGGATATTTTAAAATTATTGAACTGAATTTCCACCATCTGCAGTGGCGGGATTCGAACCTGAGTCCACAGAACAGGAGCTGATTTTCTGGATTGATAATCTCGTGGTAATACCATGAAGCCTACTTGGAACCACATGTTGTACTCAACTGCTATTCATTGTGTTGTCCAGTTTTTCTATCATTGTTACATTATTGTGAAACCTCATCCTTCGTTAAATCCTGATTGAAATGCACGGTGATGAAAGTCATCCCGACTGCTCGAATTCCATTCAGTCTGTTTTGTTTGAATAGACATGTCAAGGCAGCTGCACATCAGAGAAGAGCATGAAGCGATATTAGTAATTGTGCACTGTACCTGTCACCGGACCAGTGTGTCTGTCCAGACACCGAAAGTACTTATTGTTGGTCAGAGAACCGCGGAATTATCATAGCACAAATGGGAGTCAGTCAGCCCATCGTGGGGTCACAAGCTCGTCAACGGCACAATTGGAGCTCGAGAGAGTATGTGGAGATAAATTGTGTGAGAGAGAAATAAACAGAGAGAAAGAAAGTGGAGAGAGATAAACTGAGAGAGAATAGAAAGGGGGGCGACTAACTGAGTGTGAGATGAAGAAATGTTAGATGAGGGTGAAGTTAAATAGATCAAAAGACAGCATGAAGGTGGGTAGATATGGACAGGCAGAAGTTGGAAGTTATATTTAGAAATACCTCTGGATTGCAAGCCGTTTGCCTCGGTATCATACACTGTGAGCAGTGTGCTGATACTGGCTGTCAGCCCAGATCACATGTTCCCAATAATATTATAGAGCTAGGTTACTAATAGCAAAACAAAATCCATTCGGCCAATAGATTAGGATCGTAGAGAAGGTGGATTTTTAAAAATAGACTATTTCAAGACCATCAGCAAATGATGACAGCCCTCACTGTGTGAGAGACTTTTCCAGAGAATCTCAGTCAGGTGGTTCACTGACCGGCGTGGAAATTAAACTGACTGGACTCAGATGCTAGCAAGAGCAAAGAAAAAGCTTTATTCTTACCCACTACAGTGGGCCAATACACTTGGCAAAAACGCATTGTGCAAGGGCACTGAACATAATAAACGCATTCCTTTTATGCCCTTCTTATCACACGCTCAAGGACATGGGCTGGGAAACATTCGAGTTCTTATTTTCTCATCCCCTTGCCGTGGACATAACTGTCTTTATGTTTTCCTTAGCTTTTTCTGCTGAATTCGACTGCTCGCCAGGCCAGGTTGAATGTTTAAAAAGTTCAGCAAAGACAAGCTGTCTCTTCGACTGCAGAATTCAGCAAAGTGTTTGCAACGTT
>NW_025209086.1:2910-8745 GCF_004010195.1 Chiloscyllium plagiosum | reverse complement strand
TTTTTTTCCAAATAGTCACGGATCTGCTGCAAGGCATTATTGACAAACGGTGTCGCATTGTCACTACAAAGGCTTTCAGGGATGTCCCATCTTGGATTTATTTCAGTTAGAAAAGCCTAGGCACGGGCATCCTGTTTTGATGTGGGGAACGCTTCCAACCATTTGGAAAAAATATCAACTATAATCAGACAATATATGTTCCTTCCACTGGGAGTTAGTTCAAAGAAATCCATCTGTAAATGCACAAAGCGACTTTGGGATTGGGGGTGTGCTGCCTGTCTCGTCTGTAATCCCCTCCCCACATTATTAGTTGCACAGATAACACATCGTTCACAATATTTCTGGGATTAATGCGTAAATCCCTTAGTGTATCAGTGTGCTGAAATACTGTCTTACATCCCCCGTTTTGACACATGATCCTTACTGTGTGTCAGTTTGGCATACAATGGAAATAATGATTGTGGTAGACAGGCTTTGCCATTAGGGCCACAACACACCACTTCATTCATGCTGCACACTGCCCTTGTACATTCACGCTTCTCCTCCAGCGTTGTTTGTGACTGTAATTCCCGTACGTCTGCTGTTGGGGTGCAAATCTTTGTCATACACATGTCAAACTGATCATTACACGGCTGCTGCGCTGCCGACCTTGCTGCTGTGTCTGCCTTCGCATTGCCTTAAGAAATAGAATCGTTATTTTTTGTGGGAACTTCACATTTACAAACAGAAATTGATTTGGGCAGTAGGACCACTTCCAGGAGGTCAGAAATCAGACCACGGTGTGTGATGGGCTTTCTGCTGGAAGTCAAGAAGACCCTGTGTTTCCATAGGGTTCCAAAGTCATGTACAACCCCGAATGCATATCTGCTGTCGGTGTAAATATTCACTGTCCTTCCCTCAGTCAATTTACATGCCTCAGTCAAGGCAAATGATGAGTAAGAAATGACCCCACTTTGACGAACTCTTGGGTAGTCATTACAGCATACGCAAAACATTTCTGGCCTGTCTCCTTGGTCATGAATGTTGACCCATCCACAAAAGTCTCCATATCCGGATTCTGAAGTGGAGAATCCTGCAAGTGTGGTCTAGAGCTGCAAATTTCATTCGTTACAACAACACACTCATGTGCGTTTCCGTGTCCTTCTGTGGGGAGAAGGCGAGCAGGGTAAAGGACGTTGCATCACTTTATTGTAATGTCAGGTGTCTCCAATAATACAGTGTTATATCTGAGCCAACGTGCTGACGACATGTGTGCTGTCTTTTACTCGGAAAGCAGTAAGGATACTGCATGTGGGACCAGGAGGGTTAATTCACCATAGCTGAATATATCCCTGGATGCTACAACAACCTTTTCAGTTGCGGCCATGGTTTGCAAGCATTTAGGCAATCCTGCCGCTATGGGGTCTAGTTTAACTGAAAAATAAGCTACTGGCCTCAATCGTTCCCCTATAAGCCTGCAACAGGGCAGATGTCATGCAGCCACGCTTCTCATCTACCGTTTGTACAAAAGGCTTGTTTGGATTCGGAATCACCAATGTAGGTGTAGTTTATGCTGCTATCAAGCAATCATCTACACACTGCAGAAGCGCTGACCCCAGGGTTAAAACAAAAGTCTCCAGACTCCTGCATAGAGCCTCATTGTATATGGTGGGGGACTCACAGTAACCGTGACAAAGTCATGTGAAGGTATATGATTTATCTTTGAATAAAAAAAGCAAATCAGAATTGACGATCTGGGTGTACCAGTGCACTTAAGAAGGTATTTGCTAAATCCACAACAGAGAATCATTTACTGTCCGGTGGAATTTGATCTAATATAGAACAGGGGTTAGGAACATTTGAGGCGCGTGGAACAACAGAGTTATTGCCTGAAAAGGGGGATTCAAAGACAGGAGCAATTCCTGCTGAGGGCCTCAGGTTTTAACGGGTATTCTGTTCTGCAGCGGTGCCGTAAATCTCTCTCGTAGCACAACTCCTGATGCACCCATTGAGTTCAGGAACCTTCCACTCAACTTTATTGGCATTGGCTTTCTGAACTGGCTTGATTTAATGACTGAATATGCTGCCCCTGTGTCTACTAAAAAAAGTAACCGGTGTACCGTCCACATATTACATAGAGGTAGGCATCGAGTGTACCGTCCACATATTACATAGAGGTAGGCATCGACTTACGGCATCGTTGTTATAATGAACGTATTGTCCACACTTCACAATCGCAGTGCTCAATATCGAGGTAGGACACGTCTCAGGGCCAATAAGGTTAGTAGACGAGATTAGCATAAGCGAGTCTTCGTTGCTAAGCATAAAGGAAAGAGGCTTACCTGTACCTTGTGGGCTGCCGACCTCCAACTCAGTCTTCCCCTGCCAGACACACTGCTGCCTAGCCTCCAGGGCCGAGTGAGTCTGTCTGTGCGGGCACTGTCACGACCAGTGGTCCATTGGTCCACAAATTAAACACCCACCAGATCGACCTCTCCCAGCATTTCTTCTGCAACCCCTTCCTCTTTCACTTCCACAACCTTCCCCTCTGCCTCTATCTTTTCCTGCAGCACATCCCTCCAACGGCTGCATGACCATTTGCATCAAAGTAAGCTGAACTTTCTGCACTTGTTGTCCATCTTTAGTTTCCACCTATCCTTCTCCTGGGTAAGCAATTTTTCAGCATGTATCGCATGTCGTTCTATCAAATTCAGGTTTCCAGTGTCCCAGGTAATATATGTGCCTTTTACCTTTTTCACTATTTCGTCCTTCATTGCATTGATGAAGCTGTTCCTCAGGTGTTCCTCATCCGCTGTGATTTCTGCCATTACGTCGTCGGGTGGTCTCATTCCATTATGGATGTTATGGACTTCAGTCAGGCGTGTAAGGTACTGGGACACTGTCTCACCTTCTCCTTGTTTACACATTTCAGTTTTGGTCATGTCTATTCGCACTGGGAATGCCTCCCTACAGGCGATTGCCAGCGCTGCAAC
Source organism: Chiloscyllium plagiosum (assembly GCF_004010195.1). Classification (NCBI taxonomy): domain Eukaryota; kingdom Metazoa; phylum Chordata; class Chondrichthyes; order Orectolobiformes; family Hemiscylliidae; genus Chiloscyllium; species Chiloscyllium plagiosum. The sequence goes on along the minus strand of NW_025209086.1, from coordinate 5,773 downwards.
AAAAGCATTAAAGTCTCTATTTTGTTCCTCTTGTGGGTCGGTTGATATGGCATGGACATTTACGGCTGGCCAGTTATACTTGATTTTAGTGACATCAGCACAAAGCTTTCGTCCCAAGAGGCGTCTCATCACATGCAATGTGGGACGGAACTCGGTACAGAACTTCGTCACTTCTTCGGTGAACTTATTCCCTCCAATCTTACGTGGATCAGGCAACGGCCAAGAGGCACGTCCGAAATCTTTAATGGTCAGTGGACCCACACTGGGTAAACTTCTGGACCTGCAACATCAACCATTGGTGCTTGCAGAACTACCTGGTAAGATGATCATACGCCAATACTCTCACCGCCTGACTCATCATCCGTCATGGGGTGATCGCGGACAGACTCTGGATGCCTTCCTCTGTGGAGTGGGCATCCTTCTTTTGGCCTTCTTCCTTCAGTTGGTTGGCTTTGGCATGCCATCAGTGATTCAGCAGACCCTGAGGCTGCGGTCGCTAACTTGGGATCTTCATCAGATCTTGGAGGGCTATTGGTCTCAGAGGGTAGCGGTCAATGTCAGGATCTGAAACAGACGTAAGGCACTGTTCAGCTTCGTTCGGGTGTTTTCTGCACACGTCTGCATGTGCTCTAGTGTTTGTACGCGTATTTGATATGTCTTTTACTTGATATTTTCTTTCTCTGATATCAGCCTCAGCCTTCCACATATTATAAACACTCCAATTCCTAGGTTCTATTTTCCCCTTCCGTTTCTCCTACTCTCTCTCCTCCAACCGTGACCTCAGTATTTCCAATTGCCTTTTACTGAAATCCCATTCCTTGATCCACAATTCTAACTGCTTTACAGATTCTGGGCCGTAATTATTTAACATATACTGTATTATTGGTTGGCCATTCCAAGTCCTCTGTTAACCCTCTCTTTTTTTGTTCTTGCTGAAGCCCATTTTCAGCGTTACTGGAAAAGTGTTCAGCTCTCTCGCGGTACCGTTATCTTTTCCATTTGACCTGCCTTTACCTCTGGAGGTCTCCTCTCGCATTGGGCGCGTCTGCTATAATGCCTTGTTTTTTGTAAACCAAGAAACCACGTACCCGGTATGTCTTCGGCGAGTCAAACTCAACCTGTGTTGGTTCCAAGTCTAAAACCACCCTTAACCTGCTGTCTCTTAACCACTCTAGAGACGGCAATCTATTCCCTTGAGTTTTGCTCGAATACCGTGCGAGAGTTTACTGAAACCTCTTCCTGATTCATTTATTCTATTAGAATGAGTCTCTCCATAGGAATATTAAAGTGACGGCTATTACCCCGACCCTATTCGATTCGAACCCCCGGCTCTGGTGCAATCCACAGATTTGCAGTCCTCTCACGCAAAGAGGACACTTAGTGCTCAAGATGATGTGAAGGACCGTCAAGGCGCTGCCACCTGCGCCTCCTAGGAATCTTCAAAATCTTACCTAAACGCGGGACAAAAGACGAGCCCCCATGTTTACTGTCATGGAAATTAAACTGACTGAACTCAGAAGCTATCAAGAGCAAAGAAAATGCTTTATTTTTAACCACTGCAGGGAACCAACACACTTGGCAAAAAACCCTTTGTGTAAGGACCCTGAACAAAATTCATATATTCCTGTAAACTGTTCTTATCACACGCTCAAGAATAAGGGCTGGGAAACATTCGAGTTCTTATTTTCTCATTCCTTTGCCGTGGAAATAACTGTCTCTATGTTTTTCTTTTCTGCTGAATTCGACTCCTCGCCAGTCCAGGTTGAGTGTTTACAATGTTCAGTAAACACAAGCTGTCTCCTCGACTGCAGAATTCAGCAAACTATGAGCAAAGTTCAGAAAAGTTTGAAATTTAGCATAGCATTCTCTTTCAGGTTTCACAGAAAATGTTAATTTTGTTACTTTTCCATTACACTGACAGAGGGGAAATCAGGGTCTCAGGTTAATGAAATCAGGATGATGATTGATAAATATTTCACACCACTTCCATAGTTTTGTAATCCACATTTCAATTTATATAGCTCCATATCAGGAGTGCATTTTAACAACCGATCCTTTTGTAGTGTGCATATTTCGGTCTGTATAGAAAATCATCTATCCCCTGTATTTTGTATTGCATAAATGCATTTCATTAATATTGTCTCTGTTAATTCCTCATTGTAGATGTATCCTTGAATCTGTTCTTTGTATGAGTCATAAAGAGCAACGTTCCAATGCTAGTGATTGGGGAACATTATTGTTCCTCCGTCCAGACTGAACAGCCATATCTCCGAATCCTCTCCACCTTCTCTCTTTTTCCCAATGTCATAATCACAATGTAAATGAAGTCCAGTAAGTGATACACCGTCACAGTTTCTTAGCATCGATAACATCATCAACATGACCCACACCAGCCCTCTCTGATTCTGGAATAACAATCTGAATATTGCAATGACTGATCTGTAGTTCCAGGATTTGTTTCTCCATGTAAGAGCAGAGAAGTATGTTTATGTTCTGTTAAACATCTGGCATCATTTCCATACCCAAGGCAGACTGAATGATGATACGCAAACAATCTTCCATCTTCAACAGTCCTTCCTTCAGTCACACTCACATATCACACCCAGAATGCACTAATGTTCAAAGTTGTTTTGAATCTTAATGAAATAGTATTGAATTGAAAGGGATTAACTGAGCTGTTTATTCAGCAATTCTGATTATGTCAGTCTCCATGGATCCTATGCGTCTCTCTTCTATGAATAAGGAATGCTTTCAATGTTTTATCCCATCGTATGAGTGTGAGCATCACCCACACCAGTAACAGGGATCCGCTGCTTCAGAGAGAGGCTGAGGAGAGATCAGAAACTGATAGCATTAGACTGGA
>NW_025209086.1:0-2327 GCF_004010195.1 Chiloscyllium plagiosum | reverse complement strand
TGTACTGATGGTTATTCAAGCTGGCTACTATCCTATCCTTGCTATAGTTGGTGTTTCTGGTAAGTCACTCGAGCTGTCTAGTGAAACGGTCTGAACTGAATTGATGCTCATGATGTGTAGATTTTGGAAAGGTGCTAATCAACGTTTCATTTCCCATCAATGATTCCATTCCTTAGAAATTATAACTAGCAAATTACCCAATACAAATTGCTCACCGATATGTGAGGACGAAACAGACTGTTCTCAACTTCCTTGATTCATTTTGTCCTGCACAGTTTACATCTTCATACCCTCTGCACTCACCAATCCTTTCGAGTTCCACCGTTATGACGTCCAGGCTCCTCCTCAGCCTCAGTGCAACGCCTGAATAAGCCATAATTTGTACATTTGTTAATTCCGGATACAGCTGTTTCAAGACCCTTCTTACCACGAGTCCATTGGAAAATAATTGCACTTGAAATGTTTAACCTGTTCTCTGCACAAAGATGGGAAGACAGTGTATGGTGGTCACACCATTGGCTCATAATCTAGGGGCACAGAATAATAAACTGTTGATATCGGCTTGCCTCATGTCCATTAGAGAAAGCATTGGGTCATCCTTCCCTGGTCAAGTCTCTGTGTAACTGCAAACCCACAGCACTGTGTTTTACTATTTACTGTCCTGTGGAGCAACTGAGCACTCAGTTCAAGTAAGGCATAAGATGCTGGCCTGATCAGATCTGCACACATCCCGTGAGGGCAGATCAAAAGGAAAGATACCTCCCTTCCTCTGCCTCTCTCCTAAATTCCTGAGCTGATTTCCATTCAGGTAGGTGGCCATTCAGTGTTTTAGATGGATTCTTTGTGATTGAGTCTCTCGCTGACAGTGATGTCGATCTCGATAGAAACCTCCTGTGCTGGCTTTGTTGATGCTGACCTATAGATGTAAGGATGTTTTACATTTTTAATCAGTGACAGTGCATCGTAAATTAAGAGTTTCCTATTTCACACAAAAGAAACAGAGCAAGCTAAGTGAGGGAAAGTAATTATTGCGATCGAACCCGAGAGTGTTGTTGAGGCACTATTTGGGGCATTGTGGGCAGATTTCCTCTCCTTTATAAAGCGTGAGCTTCTTACAACAGGAGAATGAACAGGGGTTCCACCAGATTAATATCTATGATGATAGCACAACGAGGAGCGAGTGAAAGTTGATCGGGAGCGCTGTGAGAGAATATGAGGTGATTGCATTGAACACTGAGTGGGATCGACAATCACTCCTTATATTCTAAACAGACAATGAGAAGGTCGTAGTTTCCATGACTATTGTTTCACTCAGGATGCATGATGCTGGATAATGTAAGTGCCTGGGAGGACGGTACGCCCTCCCACCCCAACCTGCATTCTCCACGGTGAATGAGAGAGACAGAGACGTCCAGGTTTTGAATAAACTCTCTCCACATTAATACAGTCAAGTGGGTGTGATCCAGCACTGAATATCATATTATCCACCACCCTGACAGCAGCCACAATACCTTCATTCTAAAACAGTTAACTGTTCCCTCCAGCTACTGACATTGATGAAGGACATGTATCCATCTTCTCAGAGATGCAAGATGCCTCCTTGAGGTTTAAACCATAAGTCGATAAGACATAGGAGCAGAGATTCGGCCAGTTAGCCCATCGAGTCTGCACCACCCTTCAATCATCGCTGACAGTTTTCTCTGACCCATTCTCCGACCTCCTCTTTGTAACCATTGATCCACTGAATAGTCAAGTTTATCTACCTCCTTCTCAAATATTATCAATGACCTGGCCCCACTGCCTTCTGTGGCAATAAATTTCAAAAATTGACCTATCTCTGGTTAAACACATTTCTCCATATCACTGTTCTAAAGGGCGTTCCCTTTCATCTAAGGCTGTTCACTCGGGTCCTCGTTCAATGGAAACATCTATCAACATCTACTCTATCCAGGTCATTCGGTATTTTGCAATTCCTTTCATTCTTCTAAACTTTATTGAGTATAGACCCAGATTCCTCAAACATGCCTCATACGATAAGCTTTTCATTCCTACGACCATTCTCGTGAAGATCCTGTGAACACACTCCAGGGACAGTGCATCCTTCCTGAGATACGGGGCTCAAAATTACGCACAATACTCCAAATGTGGTCTCACCAGAGCCGTATGCAACCAGTTTTATAATCAATTCGTCTCGTAATAAATGTCATCAATAATAAATGCAATTGCACTCCTAACTACTGCCTCAATTTGCAAGCTTACCTTGAGAGAACCCTGCACTATAACTCCCAAGTCGCTTTGCACTTCAGATTTCTGAACTTTCTCCCAAT
>NW_025209085.1:13630-15984 GCF_004010195.1 Chiloscyllium plagiosum | reverse complement strand
TCACTTTAAAATGGCACTCCCTTGTTCATCGCCCATTGACTGAAAGGAACAGCTGCTGTCTATCCATCCTGTCCATGCCCCTGGTAATCTTCTCCTTCTGAAGCATGTCCCTCTCAGCCTTCTCTGCTTCAAAGTAAACAACTCGAGTTGATCTACTCCATCCAAGGGAGCATCCTGGTGAATCTCCACTGCACCCTCTCCAGTGCAATCACACACTTCTTGTAATGTGGCTCCCAAACTGTACATAGTATTCCATTTGGCCCAACCAAAGTTTCACATAGCTCTTATAATCTGTGTCTCCATGAATAAAGGCTATGTTTATGGTCGCTATGCTTTGTCAACTTGTGCATTAATCTGTTTAATATCATTCAGGGATATGTGGAGAAGCACCCTCTGAGCTTCCTAGTGTGCTGCTATTCATTGAGTCCTTCACTGTCTGGTTCCTTCTTCCAAAGTACACCACCACATATTTATCAGGGTTACATTCCATCAGCCATTGATCCACCCATTTGATCATTCCATCTGTATCTTCCTGTAATATAAGGCCTTCATCCTCACTGCCAACCAACCAGCCAAACTTAGTGTCAAACGCAAAATGATTTATCACTCACCCCAACACCTCCATATTCACAGCTGCATCATTTATGAATACTACAAATAATAAGGTTAAAAACCACACAACACCAGGTTATAATCCAACAGTTTTATTCGGACGCACTAGCTTTCGCAGCGCTGCTTCTTCATCACGTGATTATGCTCTTTGAAAGTTCGTGCCTCCAAATAAACTGTTGGACTTTCATCTAGTGTTCTGCAATTTTTAAACTTTACCCAAGCCAGTCCAGCACTGGCATCTCCGAATCACAAATAATATGGGACACAGCACTGATCCCTGTGGTGCACGATTGGATACGAGTCTCCAGACAAACAAACAGACTTCTACCAGCAGACCTTCTGTCTCCTACCACTAAGTTGATGTGGATGCAACTTGTCAAGTCGCTAATGAGTCCTACCTGTTCCCTGGCTATTCTGTTCAACTTGATGTACCTTTAGAATATCTGGGGATTCTCCCTAATCTTGTCCTGCCAGCAGGTTTCCATGTCACTGTGTTAGTCAGTCCCCTTCAAATGAAGAATTGCCTTCTTATTGCAGTCTGAAATGGTCTATCATTTATCTGCCATTATTTGCCTTAAATGTAGAGTAGACAACCAGAGAAAAATCCTGTTTATTTCCACCTTGTCATTTGTTTAGTGACTTTTCTAAATTTCACTATGATCACCTCTCATTCTTCGAAACTCGAAAGAACACAGGCCGAGTTTCCACATCAGGCAATCTCGCCATCTGAGGGATTAATCTGGAGACTATCCATTGCACATCCTCGGTGGTCAGTATATTCTTTCTCAGATTAGGTCAATACTCGCATTAGCAAGCTGTGAAACTGCTTCAACATGACCTTCCAACTATGTTCTGATTCTCTTAAATGAAGGCGAACCGGACTTTAACTTTCCACTTCTATATATTCCTCCAATTACCATTCACATTACTTTATTTAGGAATTCACTGCATGAGTTCTTATAAAAAGCCTTCTGAAAATCGAAATATGTCATTTCTATGTTGTAATAAACAAGTTCAAATCATTCTGAAGTTTGTCAAGTATGAAGACTCTGTCAGACTCTATCAGTGTATACTGATTCTCTCCAATGTTGCTGTTAATTTCTAAATATCCAATATCTGATCCTATGTAATAGATTCTATCAGTTTCCCTACAGATGTTAAGTTAATTGCAGTTCTCCACACGATCTCTTCTTCCCTTTGGAGATGCTTGAATCCCTTCCATTCATCTAAAATGCTTGGAACACATTGACTAACTTCCAGCCTCTGCAGAATATACAGGAAAATAAAACAGTCATCGACGCACAATTAATGCATCTATTGCTGATTTATTTCTAATAATTTGATACGAAGTACAACTGGCTCATCAGACTTAGCAATGCCCAATCCAGCTACAACACTACTATGCCAGCCTTCAACTACTACCTTGTTACTAATATGAATTGACTTTATGTCTTTAGTTCCACAAGTTCCATGTGATCACTTGGTATTTCTCAGCGACTTTCTGGATCTTCCTCCGTGATGACAGATGCAAAGTAACTGGTTACTTTCTTGGCCATTTCCCTGTTCTCCACAATAACCTCTCCTCTCCCGATTATAAAATTCCACATTTGACCTCGCTTTTATTTTGTTTTCTTTGCAATACAGATTGTAGATTTATGCAGGCTTCGTGTTCTTCTTTCACAGAATCATTAAAAGCCCACAATGTGGTAAAGGATCTTGGGCCCAACAGGTCCACCCCGCCT
>NW_025209085.1:10358-13427 GCF_004010195.1 Chiloscyllium plagiosum | reverse complement strand
GGTCCTGATCAGGTGTATCCAAGAACACAGCAAGAGGCGAGAGAAGATATTGCAGGGGCCCTGGCTGATCTTTTTGCATCATCGCTGTCCACGGGGGAGGTCCCGGAAGACTGGAGGGTCGTGATTATTGTGCCCTTGTTCTAGTAGTGTTTGTGAAGAAGAACCTGTGAACTATAGACCAGTTAGCTTAACAATTGTGACATGTGAGTTCCTTGAGAAGGGTTCTGAGAGATAACATATACATGCATTTGAAAAGACACGGTTTCATAAGGAGCAGTCAGCACTGCTTTGTGCATATGATATCATAGCTCACAATTCTTTAGCGTTCTTTTGAGGAAGTGACCTGGAATGTTGATGAGAGTATGGTGGTAGACATAGTCTATCTAGGTTTCAAAAAGGCCTTTGATAAGGTTCCACATCATAGGCTGCTCTGAAAGGTTCGATAGCATGGAATCCAGGGGGATCTGGCAAATTGGATACTCAATTTCCTTGATGGTAGAAAGCAGAGGCTAATACTGCAAGGATGCTTATTGGACTTGAAGCGTGTGAATAGTGGAGTGTCTCAGGGGTCGGTGCTGGGCCTATTACTGTTTGTTATCTATATCAATGATTTGGATGAGAATGTAGAAGATATGATTGGTAATTAGGCAGATGACAATAAAATATGCAGTACTGCGAACAGTGAGAAAGGCTATCAGAAATTTCAGCAGGACATTTTTTCAGCTGGGGAAGTGGGCCGAGAAATGGCAAATGGAGATTAATATAGATATGTGTGGGTTGTTGCATTTTGGAAAGTCAAATCTAGGTCGGAGTTTCGTGGTGAATGTTAGATTCTGAAGGAATGTAGTGGAACAGAGGGACCTTGGAGTTCAGGTCCATGGTTCTCTGAAAGTAGTTGCACGTAGACAGGGCAGTGAAAAAGCTTTTGGCACACTGGCCTTCATCAGTCAGGGCACTGAGTATAGAAGTTGGCGAGTTATATTGCAGTTGGACAGGACGCTGGTGATGCATGCACTTGGAGTATTGTGTTCGGTTGAGTTTACTTTGCCATCTGAAGGATGTGATTAAACTGGAAAGAGGACAGAAGAAATGTACACGGATGTTGCCAGTACTCAATGCGCTGAGTTGTAGAGAGAGGTTGGACCGAACAGAACATTTTCCTTTGACTGTCAGAAACTGAGGGGGAATCGTACAGAATTGTATAAGAACATGAGATGCATGGATAAGGTGAATGCATTCATTCTTTTTCCCAATTTTGGGAATAAATGACTAGAGGACATCAGGTTAGAATTGAAAGAATAAAACGCATCCTGAACGGCAACTTTTTTACGCAGAGCTTGGTGCACATATGGAATTAGCAGACACCGAATTTGGTTGGGGCACGTACAACATTCAAAAGGCTTTTAGACATATACGCGGATAGGAAAGATTTAGAAGATTAAGGGGCAAGGACAGGGAAATGGAATTAGCAGGATGGACATTTTGGTCGGCACGGACCACTTTGGTCCAAAGGGCTGGTATTCATGCTGCAGGACTCCATGATTCTATGACTCTAACAAGCTTTGCGTGTCTACCACTTCATGTTCAAACATTCTATATTGTATGCAGGTGCAGTGTAAAATACAACATATTAACATCTCTAGTTCTCTGAGAAAGGTTAATAATGAGTCCTTATGACCACACAATACTAAATCTAAAACAACCTGCTCTCTTGTTTGAGTTACAACATACTCTTCAACCAACCTGTTATACGCTTATGGAATTTATTTTTCACAACATTAGCAGTCACTTAGTTAACGCAATTTAGATGCAATTTGAGATCATGCAGCACCCACAATATTTGCATCTCTAATTTCCAGAGCATAAAATGCACAGAATTTGCACGAGACCATTGGTTTTGATACATAATACACCAATGCTTGCTTCTCCTTCCTATTTGTAAGATCGATCCAAACGGATTCTGTGGAATCTGAGGGACAGGGTCTGTGGCGTTATTACTGATAGACTTGGAAAAGACATTCGGGGAGGATCACCTCGACTGTGACATGATCTGAAGAAATGACCAGCATCACAGGAAAAGCATCGATATCCTCCCCATTCTGTCAGGTTAACTGTCACCGTACTCTCTCTGCGCCCTCACACTCACTACCTGTTATAGAACTTACCCCCTAACAAGGCTCACACTCTATCTCCAAATAAGGCTCACACACTACCACTCTCACTATTGAATTCAGTACATTCCACACACACCCCTCCCACCCCGCGCGCTCTCTCTCCCTTCACTATACTCCCAACACTAATAACCCTGCATGGATACAACACTGTGGACTGACTCCCTCTGGACCTCACCATTCCCCCTCCCCCTCCACCTACACCTGCACTAACAGCAGGGCCACTCACTCCCACCATCACTCCCTCCACCCTTCCCCCCCCCTTTCTCCCATTCCAGGAGAAACGGACTGTATTAGGAGACCCCCCCCCCCCCTTTCTCCCATTCCAGGAGAAACGGACTGTATTAGGAGAGAAAGGGCCAAGCCAGATGGTGGAGCACCCGATATCTGATCCATCCTCCATCCCCCCCCCGCCCTCCGCCATGTGGGGAGGACCCTGGTATGAGCCGGAGAGGACCGGGACGTGTCGTCTGGAGATTCCGTGACATCCATGTCATTCCAACTGAGTAAAAAAAACAATGTTCAGTGAAGGGCAATTCGCACTTTAACCATTCTGTCTGTTCTCACAATTTTCTCCCTCCCAAAACAACAAATATCTCATTGCAGAGAAATGCAGACACAAAAATATTCAGAGACATATGTAAACACGCTAATATACTGACACTCACAGTACTTACATGGAGATAGAACCGCACACGTGTAGTGGCATACGGAAACATAGACAGTCGCCCACAAATAGACACAAACACAAGTAAAACGCAGAGGCTAATATGCAGATGAACCGATGTCAGTACATAAATACACAAACACACAGACACATGAACAAACACACACAAGTGCACATACGGATCCACAGAGACACAGACACTAGTGCTTATAAGATAGAGATAGATAGGTT
>NW_025209085.1:5880-8185 GCF_004010195.1 Chiloscyllium plagiosum | reverse complement strand
TATGCATACCAATGATCGCTGGGATCAAGTCCAGCGAGGGAAGGGATCCTGTTGGACCGGTAAAGTGATCAAGTGGATTTAGTGCAGGGATCCGGTACAATGACTGGAGAGATCTAGCTCAATTATCACTGAGATCAAGTAGTGCGAGTGAAGGGATCCAGTGACCAGCGCAGTGATCCAGTGGATTCAGCACAGGGATTCAGTAGGATGACTGGAGGTATCGAGTTCAATGATCACTGGGATCAAGTCCACCTTCCTCATTTCCCCTCCCCCCAACTTATCTCATCCCACCCAATCTTTATAATCTGGCATTTCCATGACTGATGCGCCGAGCCTGCACATCCCTGGACATTATGGGTAATTTAGCGTGGCCAATCCACCTAACCTGTGCATCTTGGGAGGAAATTGGAGACTGTAATTGAACACGAATCTCTGGAACTGTGAGGCAGCAGTGCTAACCACTGAGCTACCCAGTGTGGGCAACACAACTTGCCTGCATATTTCAGTGCTTGAAAAGTGACATTTGAGCAGGGAGATTCCATAAGACCCAGACCTATCATTGAGCGACAAGAGGACGGCATTGAGATCTTGAACGGCTTGGTCAGGAACAAGAGCAGGACATGCACGCCATCGAGACTATAATGTAGGAACACCAAGAGGACATTCAGCCCAGCGAGTGTATAAATCAGGAACAGAATGTGCCCAATCAGCTCCTCATGTCTCTTACACAGCAATTAGCACAGATCTTTTACAGCCTTGTGCCTGTTACACAGGAATTGTGAAAGGAAATGTAGAGGTTATAGAAAGCAAAGAAATTATAATAACCAAATTCATTAGGGAATGAAAAGTTGTGAGAAATCTATTGGTATTGAAGACAAATTGTTAGAGTCCATTATGAAGGAATTAATAACAAGAAATTTTCAAAGTCAAGCCAGAATCCAGCACAGTCAACATAGTTTTATGATTAATAAATCATGTTTGAATGATTTGACTAGTTTTCTTAAAAATGTGACAAACAAAGAGCAAAGAAAATTTATAACCCAGGAACAGGTCCTTCGGCCCTCCAAGCCTGAGCCGATCCAAATGTACTGTCTAAACCTATCGGTCAATTACTAAGCTTATGTATCCCTCTGCTCCCCACCTACTCATGCATCTGTCCAGACGCATCTTAAATGAATCTACCGTGCCTGCCTCTACCACCACTGCTGGCAACGCCCACCACCCGCTGCATGAAGTACTTGCTACTTGCATTCCCCTTAAACCTTCCACCTCTCACCATGAAATCTTGCCCTGTCGTCATTGAATCCTTCGCCCTGGGAAAAAGAGCTTGTCTCTATCCACCCAGTCTATACCCTTCATGATTTTGTAAACCTCAATCAGGTCCCCCCTCAATCTCCTTTTTTCTAATGGAAATAAACCTAACCTACTCAACCATTCTTCATAGCTAGCACTTTGCATACCAGGCAACATCCTCGAAAACCTTCTCTACACCGTCTCCAAAGCGTCCACGTCCTTTTGGTAATGTGTCGACCAGAACTGTACACAGTATTCTAAATGCGGCCGAACCAATATCTTGTACAATGTTAGCATGACTTTTCAGCTCTTATACTCAATACCCCGTCCAATGAAGGCCAGTGTACTATATGCCTTCTTGACCACTCTATCCACCTGTGCAGCAACCTTCAGGGTACAATGACTTGTACTCCTAGATCTCTCTGCCCATCAACTTTTTCCAAGGCTCTTCCGTTCATTGTATAATTCGCTCTCGAATTAGTCTTGCCTACATGCATCACCTCATATTTGTCTGGATTAAACGCCATCTGCCAATTTTCCGCCCAACCCTCCAGTCTATCTATATCCTCCTATATTGTCTGACAGTCCCTTATGCTTTCTGCTACTCCACCAATCTTCGAATCATCTGCAAACATGATGATCATACCAACAGTAACCTCTTCCAGATCATTTATATATATTACAAACAACAGTGGCCCCTGTGGTACACCACTGGTCACCTTTCTCCATTTCGAGAAACTCACTTCAACTACTACTCTGTCTCCTGTTTCTCAACCAGTTCTTTATCCAACTGGCTAGAACACCCTGCACACCATACGACTGCAATTTCTCCATTAGTCTACCACGGGGAACGTTATCAAACGCCTCATTAAAGTCCATGTGTATGACACCAACAACCCTTCCTTCCTCTATCAACTTGGTCACTACCTCGAAGAAGTCTATTAAGTTGGTAAGGCACGATCTCTCCTGCACAAAATCATGTTGCCTATCACTGATAAGCCCATTCTTTTCT
>NW_025209085.1:2582-3622 GCF_004010195.1 Chiloscyllium plagiosum | reverse complement strand
TTTAAATAAATGGTGTTTTGCTTCTCACCAAATAGTTTGACCATTCACATTGCATCTGGAACAGACAGTTTACATTTCCTTTAAAATATGAAAATATTAGAGTCTAGGCGATTGGAATCAAGCATTTTCGAGGGGCTCTGGTGTGGTCCATCACACTAGACTCCCCCTCTTCCTGTGTAATAGGCTGGAGGCACTGAATGGGCTGTCACTGTTTTTCTCCAATTGTGTCAATGGGCTGAATGGCTTCGTCATATTCCTGTGAAACCAGCGTGAGCTGCTGAATGAACTCTTGTTTTACTGTGTCAATATGCAGTGTCAGGCAGTGCTGTTACATGAATGTTACAGACACTTTAACAGAACAAACCTGAGTGGTGTCTGGGTCTTGCTGCACATGGACAGAGACCAGTTCAGGAGCTGAGTGGGCACAAAATGTTCTGAACATTGGGGAATCTTCAGTGGCCATCCCCACTTCAGATCTTATGGTGGGGAGGATGAGGGCGGGAAGACATTGATCCAGCAGCTGAAGATGTTTGTGAAGAGGAAGCTACCCTGAGGATCTCCCACAGAGGTGACCCAGGACTGAGATGATGAACATGTTCCTTTGTGCCATGTTTCACTCCAAACACTGGAGAGATTACTCTGATTCCAATTAAGTCCAGTTTTGTTCAGCTCCTTGATGCCAACAGAAGGCAACCAATGCCTTGATATCAGGGCCAGTCATTTTTACCTGAACCCTTGTGTCAGCCTCTTTTGTTCATATCAAGAGGCCATGGTATAGGAGCAGCAAGTGTTTTCTTCAATCAGCCAGTGTTGAATGTCAGGATTTCTGTTCTCAAGAGTGATCGGGGAGCTAGGTGACTGAAAGTATTTGAAGAGGAGGTCGATGGACATTGACCTGTCAGAGAGTTGAGGGCAATGAAGAATTAGGTACGGAAGAGGATTTGAGACCAAGAGCAGATCAGTCATAATCTTAGTGAAGGGCAAAAAAATGTGTTGCTGGAAAAGCGCAGCAGGTCAGGCAGCATCCAGGGAACAGGAGA
>NW_025209085.1:0-1169 GCF_004010195.1 Chiloscyllium plagiosum | reverse complement strand
GTGTGGAGTTTGCACATTCTCCCCGTGTCTGTGTGAGCTTCTAATGGGTGCTCCTCCAGTTTCCTATCACAGATGCAACATGCCCCCACAACTCCTATACTCAATGCTCTTACTGATGAAGGCAAATGTGTACTGCACCACTGTCTACCTACGACTCTACTTTCAAGGAACAAAGTACCTGCAGCCCTATGTCCCTTTGTTCCACAACACTCCCCAGGACCTTACCATCAAGTGTATAATTTATGCCCTGATTTGCCTTCCCAAAATACAAAACCTCGCATTTATTTAAATTACATTTCATCTCTCACTCCTTGCCCCTTTGTACCATTTAATTGTGGTCTCGTTGTACTCTGAGATAATCTACTACACCACCTTTCTGATGTAATCTGGAAACTTACTAACTATGGCGCCAATGTTCACATCCAAATCCTTGATATAAATGATGAAATTCAGTGAACTGAGTCCTGATTCTTACAGCACACTGCTGCTCACAGGCTTCCAATCAGAAAATTACCCTCTTCCTTCAAGCCAATTACGACTCGCTTCCCCTGTATCCCAAATGACCGAACCTTACTCATCTGTCTACCAATCGGAATGTTATGAACACCTTGCTGAGGTACACATAGACAATATTTACCAAACTGCCTTCATCAATCTTCTTTGTCACCTCTTTATAAAACTCAACCAAAATAATGAGACATGATTCCCCATGCAGAAAGACAGGTTGACTACCCTGATCAGCCCTTGCCTTCCCAAATGTATGTCAATCCTGGCCCTCAGAATCCCCTCCAACAACTTACCCACCACTGACATCAGGCGAATTGGTCTATAGTTCCCCGGCGTTTTGGGTCTCTGTTTCCTTTTCTAGTCCCACTGCTCCAGAGCTCACAACAAATGTTAAATGTAACCAGGTCGGTGATATGACCGATGATATCGGTCTGAGACTGGGTCAGGGACAGTTTTAGGAACAAGTCAGGCTAGTTTCTTTAACACATTTATGATCCACAGCAATGTTACTCAAACTATGATGGAAAGATGAATGGAAAAGTGATCGGGTATTGCAAATATATCATCGATAGTTCCATGATTAAAACACACACACACACGCGCATACACACACAGACACACACACAGGAACACACACAAACCGGTTAACAAAATCTCTGCAA
>NW_025209084.1:12647-15984 GCF_004010195.1 Chiloscyllium plagiosum | reverse complement strand
GTGTACAAGGTAATGAGGAAAAAGGCAGGAGGTCACTGGTTGATAGAATCAGTGCAGGGATGATGGGCTGAATGACCTCCTCCTGCACTGTAACAATTCTGATGGTGTGATTGAAATAGGAGTGAAACAGTCACAACCTGAGACTGTACATTCCCAGCTTGGAATGAGGATTTTCCGGATCCCCATGAGGATCTTACCCTGGGAGCCTCCGACAGAAAAGAGCACACAGAGTGCAGCCCAAGCCAGTAGGTAGTGAGACATCATCCTGTAGGAATCACAGAGAGACAGTAAGGTTAATCACACCGCCGCATGGAGATTCCACATTCGGAAGCTGGAACACTGGGAAGGATTTCCATCAAAGCTGTTTGATTTGTTCATTGAAGCCAGTTTTGCAAACGACCGAAGGTTTATTGGAGACCTGCCCGAACTGAGTCTCTAACAGAGGCATTTCAGAGACAATCACACTGCTGTATGGCTGCAGACACATATAGACCAGGCTAGGCTAGGGCAGGCCAGGCTAGAGCAGGCTAGGGCAGGCTAGGCTAGGCTAGGCTAGGGCAGGCTAGGCCAGGCCAGGGCAGGCCAGGCTAGGCTAGGGCAGGCTAGGGCAGGCTAGGCCAGGCCGGGCTAGGGCAGGCTAGGCGAGGCTAGGGCAGGCTAGGGCAGGCTAGGCCAGGCCAGGGCACACCAGCCTAGGCTAGGGCAGGCTAGGCCAGGCCAGGCTAGGCTAGGCTAGGGCAGGCTAGGCCAGGCTAGGGCAGGCTCGAGCAGGCCAGGCCAGGCTAGGGTAGGCTAGGCCAGGCCAGGCTAGGCTAGGGCAGGCCAGGGTAGGCTAGGGCAGGCTAGGGGAGGCTAGGGCAGGCCAGGCTAGGCTAGGGTAGGCTAGGGTAGGCTAGGGCAGGCTAGGGCAGGCTAGGGCAGGCCAGGCTAGGCTAGGGCAGGCTAGGGCAGGCTAGGCCAGGCCAGGGCACACCAGCCTAGGCTAGGGCAGGCTAGGCCAGGCCAGACCAGGCTAAGGCAGGATGGCAGATTGCCTTCCCTGAGACACAGAGATAGCAAAGGGGGTTCACACCACAACATAGTACACCCCCACATCATTCACCCACACCCTCCCACACACACACCCCCACACGCACACCCACACACACACATGCACACACTCACCCACACACATAAGTTTGTGAGGTGAAATGTTTCCTCAACTCTGCTTTAAATGGGTACCTTCTTATTTTTAATCTATGACTCTTAGTTTTAGATCCTCCTACACGAGGAAACATCCTTTCAACATCATCTGGTCAAGTCTCCTTAAGGCCATAAATGTTTCAGTTAAGTCACCTCTGACTGATTGTAAACTCTGGAGGATACAGGCCTAGACAGTCTAGCATTTCCTCATAAAGCAATCTGCTTTTTCCAGGTATGAGTCTAGTAAACTCATTCTGAACTGCTTCCAATGCACTAACATTCTTCCATAGGCTCTGTGACCAGTAGTGCATGCCGTACTCCAGATGCAGTCTCACCATTGCCCATCATCACTGAATTGTAACCTCCCTACTCACCACATCACCCAATCTTGTCCCTATTCAGACACAACAAGGAGTCAATTAATATCTACACGTTAAAAGTAAGGATCACTTATGCCAAAAATACTACGTGCTGTTCGGAATCCAAATATTTCTTATCGATATCAGTTTCTGTAACACTAACTCATTTACAGGTTGTTAATCCTGTTTCACTGTTGACCTGTTGAATGGGCCTTCATTCAGTTGAGACACTAAACCAGGGTCTTGTCTGTCTTCTTGAATGAACATAATGAATTTTTTTGGTACATCCTTGGAGGAGAGTTCTCCCAGTCTCCTGGGCAACATTTATTCCTGAAAGAACATTGGTTCAGCAGATTAGCTGGCTGTTCCAACTCAAAACACAGGTGGGTGCTTTTGAAACACTCAGCAGACCAGGAACATCTTGAAGAGAGAAATAGAATGGACGGGCAGAATTTCCCCAGCCTCTGAATGATGCAGGCAGCCACGATGAAAATGAGAAAATGTAACTAAAGTTTGAGACAAACCAAAGTCCAATTTTCTGCATCAAACTTTAGAGACTAGGGAGAATCTCACCCATAAGTAATACCTTTCATTATTGTCAGAACTCACCTCATGGATATGCATGTTGCTACTTCATGGAGAGAGAGAGAGAGAGTTAGCACTGCTGTCTCACAGCACCAGGGTGCCAGGTTCAATTCCAGACTCGGGGGCTGTCTGTGTGGAGTTTGCACATTCTCCCCGTGTCTGCGTGGGTTTCCTCCGGGTGCTCCGGTTTCCTTCCACAGTCCAAAGATGTGCAGGTCAGGTGAATTGGCCATGCCAAATTGCCCATAGTGTTAAGTACATTAGTCAGAGGAAAATGGGTCTGGGTGGGTTACTCTTCGGAGGGTCGGTATGGACTTGTTGGGCCGAAGGGTCTGCTTCCACACTGTAGGGAATCTAATCTAAAAAAAACCTGATGTAAAAGTCTGAGCAGTTACCCGGCAACTGCAACTCGCCAGCGTCTTATCTGAGCACTCATCTTGGCCTGCTTTCTCAACATCTCAGCAATCACCTGTGCCCTCTGTCTATGGTGCTTGGCATCAGTCAAGTGCCAACTTCACCAGATCATCTTGCTTCATCTCAGGCTCATTCACAATGCAATTCAGCATTTCAATACTGCCCTTGGCAAATCACCAACACCTTTCATTGCAGTGCTGCTGTAGGTCACTTTGCACACAGGCTCTCTGCTTGCTTTCTGCCTTAACTCTTTGCACCTACTTAGATACACACAGCATCGCTGCCTTACCCTGCCCTTTTGTGCTTTGCCACTTCATTCAGAACTTACAGGGTCACGAGTTCAGTCTTGCCTTGTCTTTTAGCACAGACAGAAAGCCAGACAGTTTGTCACGGTTGTCAGCAATGAACAGTGAAAGGGGTCAACGTTCCTTCCGTGACTACCAGGTCAGGTCCACACCCCCCTACGACCCACCCTCCCATCCTGGCACTTTCCCCTGCCACC
The DNA here is from genome assembly GCF_004010195.1 of Chiloscyllium plagiosum. Taxonomy (NCBI): domain Eukaryota; kingdom Metazoa; phylum Chordata; class Chondrichthyes; order Orectolobiformes; family Hemiscylliidae; genus Chiloscyllium; species Chiloscyllium plagiosum. Next base: position 12,942 of record NW_025209084.1, on the reverse strand, counting down.
GCAGGACATGTAAAACCTGTACCCACACCTCCTCCCTCACCTCTATCCAAGGCCCTAAAGGAGCCTTCCACATCCATCAAAGTTTTACCTGCACATCCACTAATATCATTTATTGTATCCGTTGCTCCCGATGCGGTCTCCTCTACATTGGGGAGACTGGGCGCCTCCTAGCAGAGCGCCTTAGGGAACATCTCCGAGACACCCGCACCAATCAACCAAACCGCCCCGTGCCCCAACATTTCAACTCCCCCTCCCACTCCCACTCTGCCGAGGACATGGAGGTCCTGGACCTCCT
>NW_025209084.1:7482-9099 GCF_004010195.1 Chiloscyllium plagiosum | reverse complement strand
CCATCAAACACTCCTAGGACAGGGACAGCACTGGGTTAGATACAGAGTAAAGCTCCCTCTACACTGTCCCCCATCAAACACTCCCAGGGACAGGGTCAGCACGGCGTCAGATACAGAGTAAAGCTCTCTCTACACTGTCCCCATCAAACACTCCCAGGACAGGGACAGCACGGGGTTAGATACGGAGTAAAGCTCCCTCTACACTGCCCCCATCAAACCCGCCCAGGGACATGGACAGCGCAGGGTTAGATACAGAGTAAAGCTCCCTCTACACTGTCCCCTCATAAAACACTCCTAGGACAGGGACAGCACCGGGTTAGATGCAGAGTAAAGCTAACTCTACACTCCCCCATCAAACACTCTCAGGACAGGGACAGCGCAGGGTTAGATACAGAGTAAAGCTCCCTCTACACTGTCCCCCATCAAACAATCCCAGGACAGGGGCAGCACGGGGTTAGATACAGAGTAAAGCTCTCTCTACACTGTCCCCGTCAAACACTCCCAGAACAGGGACAGCACTGGGTTAGATACAGAGTAAAGCTCCCTCTACACTATTCCCCCATCAAACACTCCCAGGACAGGGACAGCGACAGCCTGGCGATAGATACATAGTAAAGCTCCCTCTACAATAACCCCATGAAACACTCCCAGGCCAAGGATGGCACAGGGTTAGAAACAAAGTAAAGCTCCCTCTACACTGTCCCCCATCAAACACTCCCAGGACAGGGACAGCACGGGGTTAGATACAGAGTAAAGCTCCCGCTACACTGTCCCCCATCAAACACTCCCAGGACAGGGACAGAAGGGGGTTAGATACAGAGTAAAGCTCCCTCTACACTGTCCCCCATCAAACACTCCCAGGATAGGGACAGCACTGGGTTAGATACAGAGTAAAGCTTCCTCTACACTGTCCCCCATCAAACACTCCCAGGGACAGGGTCAGCACGGCGTCAGATACAGAGTAAAGCTAACTCTACACTCCCCCATCAAACACTCTCAGGACAGGGACAGCGCGGGGTTAGATACAGAGTAAAGCTCCCTCTACACTGTCCCCCATCAAACAATCCCAGGACAGGGACAGCACGGGGTTAGATATAGAGTAAAGCTTCCTCTACACTGTCCCTCCATCAAACACTTCCAGGACAGGGACAGCACTGGGTTAGATACAGAGTAAAGCTCCATCTACACTGTCCCCCCATCAAACACCCCAGGACAGGGACAGCACAGGGTTAGATACAGAGTAAAGCTCCATCTACACTGTCCCCCCATCAAACACTCCCAGGACAGGGACAGCACGGGGTTAGATACACAGTAAAGCTCCCTCTATACTGTCCCCACATCAAACACTCCCAGGACAGGGACAGCACGGGGTTAGATACAGAATAAAGCTCCCTCTACACTGTCCCCTCATCAAACACTCCCAGGACAGGGACAGCACTGGGTTAGATACAGAGTAAAGCTCCCTCTACACTGTCCCCCATCAAACACTCCTAGGACAGGGACAGCACTGGGTTAGATACAGAGTAAAGCTCCCTCTACACTGTCCCCCATCAAACAATCCCAGGACAGGGACAGCACGGGGTTAGATACAGAGTAAAGATCCCTCTACACTGTCCC
>NW_025209084.1:5221-7435 GCF_004010195.1 Chiloscyllium plagiosum | reverse complement strand
CTCTACACTGTCCCCATCAAACACTCCCAGGACAGGGACAGCACTGGGTTAGATACAGAGTAAAGCTCCCTCTACACTGTCCCCCATCAAACAATCCCAGGACAGGGACAGCACGGGGTTAGATATAGAGTAAAGCTCCCTCTACATTGTCCCCCATCAAACACTCCCAGGACAGGGGCAGCACGGGGTTAGATACAGAGTAAAGCTCTCTCTACACTGTCCCCGTCAAACACTCCCAGGACAGGGGCAGCACGGGGTTAGATACAGAGTAAAGCTCCCTCTACACTATTCCCCCATCAAATACTCCCAGGACAGGGACAGCCTGGCGATAGATACATAGTAAAGCTCCCTCTACAATAACCCCATGAAACACTCCCAGGCCAAGGATGGCACAGGGTTAGAAAGAATGTAAAGCTCCCTCTACACTGTCCCCCATCAAACACTCCCAGGACAGGGACAGCTTGGGGTTAGATACAGAGTAAAGCTTTCTCTACACTGTCCCCCATCAAACACTCCCAGGACAGGGACAGCAGGGGGTTAGATACAGCGTAAAGCTCCCTCTACACTGTCCCCCGTCAAACACCCCCAGGACAGGGACAGCACGGGGTTAGATACAGAGTAAAGCTCCCTCTACACTGTCCCCTCATCAAACATTCTTACGACAGGGACAGCACAGGGTTAGATACAGAGTAAAGCTCCCTCGACACTGTCCCCATCAAACACTCCCAGGGACAGGGACAGCATGGGGTTAGATACAGAGTAAAGCTCCATCTACACTGTCCCCTCATCAAACATTCTTACGACAGGGACAGCACAGGGTTAGATGCAGAGTAAAGCTAACTCTACACTCCCCCATCAAAACCGCCCAGGGACACGGACAGGGACAGCACGGAAACAGACCCTTCGGTCCAATTAGATATAAAGCTCAGATTACTCGTGATTGCACGTTGCACTGGGGGCTATTGGGTGAACGCCATTCTACATTAAGGTGCATCGCGATGGATAAGAGGTTTCAGACAATACACCCACTGCTCAATTCCCCATTCTCAATACCCAAACCCCAGTACCCCGTTCACTGTGGCGTTCCCAGTGTCCACTACCCAGTTCCCAGTGCTCTCTGCCCAGTACCCAGTGCTCCCTCCCTAGTTCCCAATGCCCAGTGCCCAGTCCCCAGTGCCTTGTACCCAGTGCCCTCTACCCAGTGTTCCCTTCCCAGAACCCATAGCTCCCTGCCCAGTACCCAGTGCCTAGTATTCTCTCCCCAGTGCCCAGTGCTCTCTCTCCAAGGCCCAGTGCTCCCCACCCAGTGCCCAGTGCTCTCTCCCCAGTGCCCAGTGCTCTCTCCCCAATGCCCAGTGCTCTCTCCCCAGTGCCCAGTGCTCCCCACCCAGTGCCCAGTTCCAGGCTGCAGGAAGAGTGATCAGGAACAGTGTCTCACCTTCTGATAGTTTTCACCGTGGCTGTGAGTCGTGGCTTTGCTCAGAGATTTATATCAGAGCAACCGGGGGAGGGGGTTGTCAGTGTGCCAACTGTCACATGATGCTGATGGTGGCTGTCTATTAACCAACGGTCTGATCTGATTGGTCAATCTTAGGTAATAGTCATTGACGCAATCCCCTCCGAAAGAAAGAAGGAGGGAAATGTGCAACATGTGAATGGCCGTTAGACAGGATGGGAAAGCAGGACTGATCCATGGGAGAGGGGTGGGGGTGTTGTGGGACCGACAGCTCAGGGTCAGGGGGTGGGGTGGAGGGGTTGAATAAAGATCAACTTGAAATCAAATGGAATGAGATTGGCGGAGGTGGGGAGTGAGGGGTGGATGAAAATTAATGCAGAGAGATGTTTTATTTTGGGGGTTGGGGGTAACGTCTGGAGAGACAGTAGGAACCAGGTGGGGTCACTGTACAGACCAACAGCTGGATGTACCAGAGACATTGAGAGGAATACAGCAGGTCCCTGTTCAATAAAGCACAGAGACTTCTCCTCGTTATTAGCTCAGGCTGAGAAATAGGAAAAACATTTGTACCACAACTTCCAGGCAATAAGCCGTCTCCAATAAGAGACCGTTTCAGCATTACCCACTAACACTCAATGGCATTACCATCACTGAGTACACGATACACTTACCCCAGTGCCAGTCTCTCAGCAGAGAGAGGGAGAGAGGGGGAGAGGGGGAGAGGGGGAGAGGGAGAGGGAGAGGGAGAGGGAGAGGGA
>NW_025209084.1:0-3265 GCF_004010195.1 Chiloscyllium plagiosum | reverse complement strand
AGCAAGGCATTTGATAAAGTTCCCCATGGTAGGCTCATTCAGAAGATCAGGAAGAATGGGATTCTGGGGAAGTTAGCTGTCTGGATAAAGTTTTGGCTGGCCAACAGAAGACAGCGAGTGGTAGTAGGAGGAAAATATTCTGCCTGGAAGTCTGTGGTGAGTGGTGTTCCACAGGGCTCTGTCCTTGGGCCTCAATTGTTTGTAATTTTACTTAATGACTTGGATGAGGGGATTGAAGCTTGCAGATGACATAAAGGTTGGAGGTGTCGTTGACAGTATAGAGGGCTGTTGTAGGCTGCAGCGGGACATTGACAGGATGCAGAGATGGGCTGAGAGGTGGCAGATGGAGTTCAACCTGGATAAATGTGAGGTGATGCATTTTGGAAGGTCGAATTTGAAAGCTGAGTACAGAATTAAGGATAGGATTCTTGGTAGTGTGGAGGAACAGAGGGATCTTGGTATGCAGGTACATAGTTCCCTTAAAATGGCCACCTAAGTGGGCAGGGTTGTTAAGAAAGCATATGGTGTTTTGGCTTTCATTAACAGGGGGATTGAGTTTAAGAGTCGTGAGATCTTGTTGCAGCTCTATAAAACTTTGGTTAGACCGCACTTGGAATACTGCGTCCAGTTCTGGTCGCCCTATTATAGGAAAGATGTGGATGCTTTGGAGAGGGTTCAGAGGAGATTGACCAGGATGTTGCCTGGACTGGAGGGCTTATCTTATGAAGAGAGGTTGACTGAGCTCGGACTTTTTTCATTGGAGAAAAGGAGGAGGAGAGGGGACCTAATTGAGGTATACAAGATAATGAGAGGCATAGATAGAGTCGATAGCCAGAGACTATTTCCCAGGGCAGAAATGACTAACACGAGGGGTCATAGTTTTAAGCTGGTTGGAGGAAAGTATAGAGGGGATGTCAGAGGCGGGTTCTTTACACAGAGAGTTGTGAGAGCATGGAATGCGTTGCCAGCAGCAGTTGTGGAGGCAGGGTCATTGGGGGCATTTAAGAGACTACTGGACATGCATATGGTCACAGAAATTTGAGGGTGCATACATGAAGATCAGTGGTCGGCACAACATCGTGGGCTGAAGGGCCTGTTCTGTGCTGTACTGTTCTAGGTTCTATGTTCGAACTCGGCACCGTCCTCTGGACTTGTCCATCATTCCCCCCTCTGACCTATCACGTTCTCCCTCACCTTCATCCACCTATCACTTTCCCAGCTACTTTCCACCCAGCCCCACCCCCACTCCCCTCCCCTCCCCTCCCCTCCCATTTATCTCTCAGCCCTGACACACAAGCCTCATTCCTGATGAAGGGCTTTTGCCCAGAATGTCGATTCTCCTGCTTCTCAGATGCTGTGCTTTTCCAGCACCACACACTCAGTACGAGAGTCAGGATGTCATGTTACAGCTTTCTAAGATTTTGGTTAGGCCGTGCTTAGAGTATTGTGTTCAGTTCTGGTTGCCACATTACAGGAATGATGTGGAGGCTTTGGAGAGGGTACAGAAGAGGTTTACCAGGGTGCTGCCTGGATTAGAGGGCGTGAGCTATAAGGAGAGGCTGGAAAAACTTGGGCTGTTTTCTCTGGAGCAGCGGAGGCTGAGAGGAGACTTGATAGAATTTGATAAAATAATGAGATGCAGAGACAGGGTTGACGATCAGAATCTGTTTCCCAGAGTTGAAATGTCCAAAACTAGAGGGACATGCATTTAAGGTGAGAGGGGAAAGTTCAAAGGAGACATGAAGGACAATTTTTTTACACAGTCAGTGGTAGGAGTCTGGAACACACTGCCAGGGGGTGGTGGAGACAGATACGATAGGGGCATTTAAGGGGCTTTTAGATAAACACATGGGTATGAAAGGAATGGAGGGATATGGACCGAAGGCAGGCAGAAGGGATTAGTTTAATTTGGCGTCATGTTCAGCCCAACGTTGTGGGCTGAATGGCCTGTTCCTGTGCTGTACTGTTCCGTGTTCTATGATCTCAGTCACTGTCCTAGAACAGCCAGCCTGATGTTCCATGGTGGGGCGTGGTCCCGGGAAGTTAGGAGCTCGTGTCTGAGGGTTCCCAATCAGCCTGTGCACGATAGAGGTCAGCAGACCAGACAGCAATGTCACCGTTTAACCTGGGGGTACAGAGTGGGAGAGGGGAGCAGAGACCATACAGCTCCGGGTGCTCCAGTTTCCTCCCACAGTCCAAAAATGTGCAGGTCAGGTGAATTGGCCGTGCTAAATTGCCCGTAGTGTTAGGTGAAGGGTAAATGTAGGGGAATGGGTCTGGGCGGGTTGCTCTTCAGAGGATCAGTGAAGACTTGTTGGGCCGAAGGGCCTGTTTCCACACTAAGTAATCTAATCTAATCTAATCTCCAAATGTCCCATCAACAGGTGTCCATGAAGAGATCAAGTGTAGGGAAAGGCCCAAGATAGGGCTTTGAATGGAGAAAAAGGTGGAGCTGGGGACTGGGAACATCTTTGTGTGACAATACTATGGATTTCAGAGGTGTAATTTGTCCTGGTGTTTTTAAAGAGAGAGTTTTAGCCACAGAGATAGAGCTGTCTCTGTCCAGCCAATACAGTCAACAGCTTGGGACTTTCATTAAAATTGGAATAATAAGAGCAGCCTGAAGGGTGGGGTCATGCCCACAGAGACAGGGTTTTGCATTCGATCTCAGCAGTTGGTTGTAGAAGCTGCCACACCTCTGTCTCTCTATCTCTCTCTCTGTCAGTCTCTCTCTCTGTCTGTCTGTCTGTCTCTCTCTCTCCCCGTCCCTCTGTCCCTCTCTCTGACAAGGGAGCAGCCCGTGGTCTGGGAAGATGATTCTTGTAGAATCCAATGGAGCTCGGCTGAGTAGGGATTTCTTTTGTATTCATTCCTGGGATGAGGGTGTCTGTGGCTAGGCCAGTATTGTGGGCCAAATGGCCTGTTCCTTTGCTGTATTCATTCCTGGGATGAGGGTGTCTGTGGCTAGGCCAGAATTGTGGGCCAAATGGCCTGTTCCTTTGCTGTATTCATTCTTGGGGTGAGGGTATCTCTGGCTAGGCCAGTATTGTGGGCTGAATGGCCTGTTCCAGTGCTGTATTCATTCTTGGGGTGAGGGTATCTCTGGCTAGGCCAGTATTGTGGGCTGAATGGCCTGTTCCAGTGCTGTATTCAAAGCCACCTTTGACGAAGGCCCGGGTCATGTGGACCTGATCTGTCCCAATGAACAACACTTCATTCAGGAGAGGGATCGGACCTGGTAATGTCAGCAAATCTCCTTTCGGGA
>NW_025209083.1:0-15981 GCF_004010195.1 Chiloscyllium plagiosum | reverse complement strand
TGTGGAAACGTCCACTGTGACGAAGAATGCTCCCGGTTCGACTGGTCCGTGCATGCCGAGTTTTTGTAAGAAATCCGTAGTGTCGCGACAGAAGCTGGAGATCCCCTCTCCAAATCATTACTTTTCCACAACTTACTATCATCAATCTCTTTATCTAACTATCGCTCTCCCTCTCTCTCTCTCTCTCTTGTATTGCACTTTTCAATAGTTTCTTCCCTGGATTTTTGCAAACCTTTGTCATCTTCAACTCGCAATTCCTGGCCTCCTCTTTCGTTGTATCTTTCTGCTTTCCTCTCGATGGGTGCAACAATTGTTGAAATGCCCTGTATGACTCATTTTTTAGTCATTCATGGGACTTAGGCATTGCCGACAGGACAGTATTTATTGACCATCACCAGTTGCCCTTGAAAATATGGCGGTGAGCTGGCATCTTGATTCGAAGCAGTTCACATGCTGCAGATTGACTCACATTGCCCTCGGGCAAAGAATCCGAGGCATATGACCCATAGACAGTGAAGGAATGGTGAGAAGTTTCCATGTCAGGATGGTGAGTGATTCAATGGGCAACTTTCAAGGGATGATGTTCACAAGCATCATCCATCCTCGTCCTTCTGGATGGAAAATGGTCATGTGTTTTGAACGTGTTGTCTAAAATCCTTTGACGAATAAACTGAAATTGTAAATAGAACACCTTGCTGCTCCTGAGTGTTGGTAGTGGAGGAAATGAACACTTGTAGTTTTACAATCACACAGGCTGCTTTATCCTTGGTGGTGTCAAGCTTCTGGAGTGCTGTTGGAGCTGCACAAATCCACGCAAGGGGGAGTATTTCATCCAATCCTGATTACTTCCTGATGTGATGTGAGCAGACTTTGGGAGTCAGAAGGTAAGTAACTTGTTGCAGCTTTCCTAGCATCTGACCAGCTCTTCTATCTGGTTTGTTTATGTCAAAAGTTCAACTGAGTTTCTGATCAATTGTAACCCCAATGATGTTTATACTGGAGATATGGTGATGGTAATGCCTTGAACGTCAAGTAGAAATGGTTAAATTGAGTCAAATTGGAGATGGAAATTGCCTGCCCTTTGTGTGATTAGATTAGATTTAGTTTAGATTACATTACAGCGTGGAAACAGGCCCTTCGGCCCTACAAGTCCACACCGACCCGCAACCCACACATACCCACTCCCCTAACCGGAGCACCCGGAGGAAACCCACGCAGACATGGGGAGAACGTGCAAACTCCACACAGTCAGTCGCCTGAGGCGGGAATTGAACCCGGGTCTCAGGCGCTGTGAGGCAGCAGTTCTAACCACTGTGTGACATGAATGCCCACTAATGTGACATGAATGTTACTTGTGAATTGTCAGGGAAGCTTGGATATTATCCCGATCTTGTTGATTTTGAACATGGTGTCCTTTGGTATCTGAGATTCATGAATGATACTGAGCGTTGTGCAATTATTGACGAAAGTCACCAATTCTGACCTATTGGTGGAGGGGAGAACATTAATGAAGCAGCTGAAGATGGTTGGGCTGGGACACTATCCCGAAGAACTTCTGCAAAAATGCCCTGGAGCTGTGAAAAACTAACTTGCAAATTTGCAATCATCTTCCTACAGCTCGGTATGACCCCAACCGATGCAGACAGTACCCCACAGAACCCGTTAGTCCCAGTGTGCCTGGTCTCCCTTGATGCTACACTCGTTAAAATATGCCTTGCTGTCAAGGACGGTCATTATCACCTCCCTCTGGAATTCTATTTCACGTTTGAACCAAGGCTACAATCAGGTCAGGGTCTGCGTGGGCCTGGTGGAACCCACATTGGACGTCACTAAGCGGGTTATTGCTGATTAAATATTGATAATAACACTGTTGGTGCACCTTCACCAGCTTACAGATGACAGAGAGTACAGTGATGCGGTGGTGATTCGCTGGGTTGGATTTATAATCTCTTTTGTGTCTTGGGCATACCTGGGCAATTTTCCATATTGGTGGGCCGCTGTCGATGTTATAGCTGCACTGGAACAGATTGGCTCGGGGTGGAGAATGTTCTGGAACGCAAGGTTTCATTACTATTGCCTGAATGTTTTCAGGACCAGTAGCATTTGCAGTATCCAGTATTGCCAACCGTTTCTTGACATCACATGGAGTGAATTAAATTGGTTGTGATGTTCGGGACCACGGGTGAAGGTTGGGATGGATCATTTACTGGAAAATGTTGGCTGAATATTACTTCAGTATTATATTTTTGTCTTGATGTGCACGGCTGTTGCATCCTTGAGGATAAGGACATTTGTGGAGCCTTTCCTTCCAGTTTTTTATTTAAATTGTTCACCACATCTCAGAACTGGATGTGGTACGGCTGCTTAGCAGACTTTAGGTTTCGTCTGTTTGTTGTAGGTTCACTTAAGTCATCTTATCACTTGCTGCCTATAGTATTTGCCAGGAGACGTGGCAAACAGAGTTTTATGCAAAAAATGTGTGAGGTGATTCACTTTGAAAGGAGTAATAGGAATGCAGAGTAGTAGGCTAATGGTAAGATGCGCAGTCGTGTAGATGAGCAGAGAAATCTCAGCGTCCACATACATAGATCTTCTCAAGTTGACACCCAGGTTGGTAGGTTAGTTAAGAAGGCATACGGTGGGTTAGGTTTTATTAGGAGACAAATTGAGTTTTGGAACCATGACGTCACGCTGCAGCCGTGTATAACTCTGGTACGGCCGCACGTGGATTATTGTGTACAATTTTGGTCACCACATTATATGAAGGATTTGGAAGCTTTGGAAAGGATTCAGAGGACATTTACTTGGATGTTGCTTGGTATGGCGTGAAGTTCTTACGAGGATAGGCTGAGGGAATCGAAGTTGTTTTTGTTAGAGAGAATAATTAGATTAGTTACAGTGTGGAAATAGACCCTTCGGCCCAATCAGTCCACACCCACCTTCCGAAGAGTAGTCCACCCAGACCCATTTCCCTCTGACTAATGCACCTAACACTATGGGCAATTTAGCTTGGCCAATTACACCTGACTGGCACATCTTTGGGCTGTGGGAGGAATCTGGAGCACCCAGAGGAAACCCACACGGGGAGAATGTGCAAACTCCACACAGACAGTCACCCGAGTCTGGAATCGAACCTGGGACCTCGGTGCTGTGAGGCAGCAGTGCTAACCGCTGAGCCACCGTGTGATTTAATTGAGACTTCTAAGATAACCAGAAGGTTAGATAGGGTGGACAGTGAGAGCCTTTTCCTTGGATTTTGATAGCCAGCACGAGGGGACATAGCTTTTAGCTGAGGGGTGATAGATATAGGACAGATGCCAGAGGTAGTTTCTTTATTCAGAGTGTAGTAGTGGAGTGAAACAGTGATAGACTCGCTAACTTTAAGGGCACTTAAATGGTCATTGGACAGACATTTGGACGAGAATGAAATGGTGTATGTTGGGTGGGATTCACTGTGGTTTCACAACATAGAGTGCTGAAAGGTCTGTAATGCGCATCAATGTGTAATTAGTCCTGTTTAGTAGCATCAGAAGGTTGACACTTAATTTTTACGTCACCCTAGTGCAGCTCCTAGCTTGCCCTCCTGACTTCTCCTTTGCACTAGGTTTGATGCCTGGCCTGATAATAATGGGTTGAATGCGGGATATGTCAGATCCTGAGATTGCAGATTGCATTGGAGCAAAGTTCTGTTTATCTACCTCATGGATGCCTGGTCTTGAGTTGCTGAACCTGTTGAAAGTTTGTCCCATTTAGCACCACTCTTCATACCCAATTTATATTTTGTGGTTTTCAATGTGCCTTTGGGATTCACAGCTCTACTGAGCTGAATCTCTTTGTTACATTATCTTTCTGCTGAGTTCTCCATATCCCAGGGGCTTACTGTCTCCACTGCCATTTTTCTTTCTCGGTGTTCAGGGCATTATTCGACATTTTACTCTCTGTGCTGATATTCCTCTTGGTGCACTTACTGTCAAAACCAAGTTTACTCTTTCTCTTACATAACACTCAATCTCTGCTCATGTGCCTCTTTCTTTCATTATATGCGCCACATCTCTATTGTTGTTTCCTGGGCGTCAAACTCTGCAGTTCCTTTTGGTATTTCGGCATGCACTCAGTCTTGGGTTCGATTTTCATCCTGGTATTCCACTCTGTGTTCGCTCACTCTGCTGAGATTGGTGCTGCCTCTCAAACCAAGTTTATATTTTCTGCTTCTTACACTCTTGGTTTCTCACTCGACAGTCACTCTTCCTGCTGAGATCCCTCCTGTTCTTTGACACAATTATCTGTCTCGCTGTTCTTGTTCCCCTTGCTTGCCCTCAACCCTTATTCTGTATGATAATATCAATCGTTATTCACCCAGTATCTCTGGTAATGATCCTTTTCTTCTGTTATTTTGCACTCACTGTCTTTGCTCATGTTGCTCTTGACCAATCATTCTATAGTCACACAGCGTGTCATCTTCTTCTCATTCTCTCACATTCCATGCCCCTTCTAATTTTTATCTTGATCACACACTCATGGTCACACCCTGCCAATTTTCGCATTGGTCTCGCAAAACTGATTCATTCATTCGGTGAATGTAATTTTCGGTCACTCACCGTTCGCTACTCTCTCTGTCCCTCTCTCTCTCTCCCCCTGCTAATGTTAGTGACTGCATCTGAGTGTGGTTCCTTCGTTTCTCCCTCTGCACCAACTCTCTGCTGATTTTCCTCCTGATCTCAACCTGAACTCTTTTTTGATGTGAAAGTGCTTTTTTGGTCCCCCACTGCTAAGTCATTCTCATTGATGATTTATCTCGCCACTTATTTCGCACTCACTCTCTCTGCCCAAAGGAGAGTCTTTGGCTCCATGGTAACTGGTTCAGCTAGTTCATCTCATGATATGCGTTTTGCACCTTTGGTCTTTAATGATGTTCCTCTGGAACTTTCACTGACGCCTCATGCAGTCTGCTCATCTCCAAATTTGCCCTCCCTTCATAGCTTTGTCTCTGTTGCATTATCCCTATTTGTCACCCGTCTTACTGTCAATTCCACGAGCTAATGTTCCTGATGCTCTCTCTCGCTTGTTATGGAACCCTTAAAACATCTTAAGAATCTCGCCCAGACCCCGATTTTTCGAGTTGTTTAAAGCAGACATAAGTTGAATATTCCAGGAGCGACGGACTTGGTTAATCATTTGGTTTTAAACAAAACAGAATTTATTGACAAACGAAAAAAAAGGAACTGAATTTAGAGTCATATAACCTCCAGAACCCAATTGATTCTTATCACAAATTAATTACACATTTCCAAATATCTGCAACATCCCCGCAATACACTCCTTGGCAAAAGGTAGATTCAAACAGAGGTTCTTACAGGGGAGAGATTGCAGAGAGAGAGAGAGGATCAGCACAGAGCTAATCCTTTGGGTCCCCAGCTAAAACTTGACCAGCAGCTTTGAACAGACTGCTTTCTGTATCCTGAGCTGAAAGAACTGGCCGCTCCTCTTTAATTTTGCAAGTGAGGTAGTTTCTGTTAACCATATTCAATGGACTTTTCCAGCCAAATCAGAACCTCTGCAGTTTCCAAACCCGTTTGTAAACAAAAATCCAGAGATCACATAACCTTGTTAAAAGAGGAACATCATCACATGGTCTATCTCGATCACTATGCTGATGTTCCTGGTGGTCTCTTACATTACACTCCCTTTCTCTACTGAGGTTCATTTGGTCTCACTATGCAATTAATTTGTGCAGTCAGGTTTTACTTTGAATAACATAGCGCCTATCCTCTCGGATGATGTTACTGTTGATTACTCATTCTATGCGCTTGCTGGACTTTCAAAGCCTTTTGTCCACGTTCCACACAAGAGATTATTAAGGGAAATTAAACTCCATAAGGGTCAAATCTATTAAAATGAACTGGAGACGTATCGTTGAAGACAAGCTGCGGAAAAGCCATTTTCTTGCTTTGATTGTGGAAAGGGATTCACTCAGAAATCTCAAATGCTGAGACAGCAGCGAGTTCACACTGGGGAGAGACGGTTCTCCCAGCTTAAGTGTAGGCAGGGATTACTAATTTCTCAGACATGCTGAAACACCAGCGAGTTCACACTGGGGGGAGGCGGTTTTCCTGCTCTGAGCGTGTCAGGGATTCACCAATTCCTCTAACCTGCTCGTATACCAACGACTCAACACTGGAGAGAGGCCATATGTCCACTGTACGTGTGAGAAAGCATTCACTTTGGCATCCAACTTCCAGACGCATCAGCACACTGGGGACAGCCAATTCACCAGCTCCAGGTGTGGGAGGAGTATTCTCTGACTCATTCATTTGTTGTAACACCGACGAGTTCACACTTATGAGAAGCTGTTTCCACTGCAGCACCTGGTTCAGGTGTACGTCTCAACTCACTTGCACACAAACAGACTCACAGTGAAGAAGCTGAGCGTGGGGATCCACTGAATCAAATACCTTGTGGATATTTCACACTAGGGAGAGGCTGGTCCCCTGTGCCAACCGCTGGACAGATTCACTCAGTGGTCCAGCTTGCTGAATTGCCAGTGAAAACATCGTGGCAATAATTTACTTACATTCTGAATGTTCAAAAGAATCCACTCAGTCACCAGCCAACTGAGAATCTCTTGTGATTAAACTGGGGACGAACTTTTTCAATATCCAAAACGTGGGAAGTCTTTGACACGTTTTTGGGAGTTGACGTGCCATCCAAATATTAACACTAACCCTGAGTTCATTCAGATGCCCTTCCTGCAAGAATCAGTTCAGGTGAGAAACTCCCCCCAGTCTACATCAGTGAGTTCACACTTGGGAGAGGTTGTTCACCATCTCTGTCGAGGAGAAGGGATTAATTGAGACATGCAAACTGCTGAAATCTCAGTGCGTTCCTGAGTAACTGGGGTGACTATGTTTTGTCATTTATGTAAACGATTTGATGTAAACATAGGAGGTATAGTTAATCATTTTACAGATGACACCAAAACTGGAGGTGTGGTTGAAAGCAAAGAACGTTCCTCAGGATAGAACAGGTCCATGAATCAGGTGGGACTATGGGTTGAGGAGTGGCAGATTGAGTTTAATTTAGATAAATGCAAGGTGCCGCATTTTGGAAAACCAAACAGAGCAGGACTTATAAATTAATGGTAGGTCCTCGGGAGTGTTGCTGAACAAAGATACCTTGGATTGCAGGTTCAACTGTCCTTGAAAGTAGAGTCGAGGATAGATAGGATAGTGAATAAGGTATGTGGTATGTTTCCTTTAGTGGTCAGAATATTGAGTATTGGAGTTGGGAGGTCATGTTGCGGCTGCACAGGACATTGGTTAGGCCACTTTTGAAATAGTGCGTGCAATTCTGGTCTCCTAACCATTGGGCAAATGTTGCGAAACTTGACAGCGTTCAAAAAAGATTTGCAAGGATGTTGGCAGGGTTGGAGGATTTGAGCTATAGAGAGAGGCTGCATAGTCTGTTGCTGTTTTCTCTGGAATGTCGGAGGCTGAGGCGTGATCTTATAGAGTTTATGAAATCATCAGGGGCATGGATGCATAAAGCGACAAAATATTTTCCCTTGGTTGTGGTTGTCCAGAATTGTAGGACATAAGTTTAGAGTGAGAGGGGAAAGATATAAAAGGGATGTAAGGAACAACCTTTTCATGCAGAGCGTTGTGTGTGCATGAAATGAGCTTCCAGAGGAAGTGGTGTAGGCTGGTATAATTGCAGCATCTAATAGACATCTGGACAGATATATGAATAGGAAGTTTTTAGAGGGATATGGGCCACTTGCTGGCAAATGGGACTAGATTAGGTGAAGATATCTTGTCAGCATGGACGAGTTGGACTGAAGGGTGGTTCCGTTCTGTATATCTCAATGACTTTATGAATCCAGGAAAGCTGTATAATTTATATAAATACCAGTTTTGAAAGATGACTTTTATAAGCAAGGCAATGAATGTGAGCCATCTTTTTTCAGAAGGTTGTCTTAAACATAAAGTGTGAGTCTTTATGTGACCTTCCTCCAATATTGGTCAGAAAGCAAGTGGTTGTGGAGCCCCCTGTGGAGTTAATGGGAAGTTATTTAGATTCTGCTGTTTACAACAGGTGACTGACATTATCTTGTTGTCAGTTCTAAATACCATAAATTATTTGTTTGGTTTGAAGGCGATCTGACTGGGTTGAAGATCAAGTTTAATTTTTCTACTTCATGGAGCTCAGTACAATTCATTGAAAAACACTCACCTCACTAGAATAGTGTAGTTTGTGAAACTTCCCAATAAAGCGAGTTTGATTTGAGGTCTGAAGGGTATTAGAATCATAAAATGTTTCAGCTCGAAATCATAAGAATATTCATGAACAAAAATTGCATACCTTACAAGAAAAGTATGGCAAATCAGTTGAGATACAATTTAAAGATTTGATGTTGAGTTTTAATTTCTCTGTTTTTTTTTGTAAAATAATGCTGTCACACAGGTACAACAGGTAATCGAGAAGGCTATTGGAATGTTGAACCTTATTTTGAGGGGTTGGAGTGGCTGAAGAGGGCTGATGTCTTACTACAACTTACAACATGCTGGTGAAACTGTATCTCAAGAACTGCAAGCAGTTCCATTGTGTTTATTGAAGGAGATGTATCATTTCATTGGAGCGAGTTCGGAAAATATTCTCTCAGATGATCCCAACTATGGAGGGATTGTCTTGTGAACAAAAGTTAAATCTGCTGGGACTCGCTGCAGTTTTGAAGGATGAGAAGTGTTGTAATTGAAACATGGAAGATTTCTAAGTGGCATCAAAGGGTAAATACTTAGAATATCTTTCCCCTCAGGGAAGAGTCTTGGACTGGAAGACATTGTCTCAGAATATGGGACCACTAATTAAGGCTGAGATGAAGCGGACTTCTTTTTTCTATCAGGAGGGTTATAAATCTTTGGAGCTCCTTCGACAGAGAGTGGGGGGACCAAACTCCTTGTATATGTTGAAGGATGAGATAGATAGATTCTTGATCAAGTATAATTTGGTAAATGCAAGAAAGTGCACAAGAGCGTTGTGGGACCTATCATGATCAGTTATGTAAGTGATAAAATGTAGCGGACCCAGCACTGATCCATGTGGCATATCACTGGATATCATTGGTCACAGCCACCACCACCACCCGCCGAAAAGCAGCCTTCCGCCTCAGTGGGTCAATGGTTAGTACTGTTGCCTCACAGCACCAGGGATCCGGGTTCGATTCCTGTCTCGGGTGACTGTCGATGTGGAATTTGCACATTCTCCCCGTGTCTGTGTGGGTTCCCTCCGGGTTCTCCCGTTTTCTCCCACAGTCCAAAGATGTTCCGGTCAGGTGAAATGATCATGCTGAATTGCCCATGGTGTTAGGTGCAGTAATCAGAGGAAAATGGGTCTGGGTAGGTTACTCTTTGGAGAGTGGGTGTAGATTTGTTGGGCCGAATGGCCTGTTTCAACACTGTAGAGAGTCTAATCTAAAAACCAGTCTACCTTGTGGAATCGTGTCGAAATCTTCATCACTCATCTTTATTATTCCTTCCAAAAACTCAATTAGGAAGTCACGATTTCCCATGCACAAAGTCAGATTGACTATACCTAATCAACCCTGGTCTTTCCAAATAGGTGTAAATCCTGTCCTTCAATCTTTCTTCCAACAATACGCCCTCCAATAATATCAGGCTAACTGCTCTGTTTTTCCTGGCTTTTCCTTACTATCTTCCTTAAATTGTTGCATCAAGTTAGCCAACCACCAGTCTTCCTGTATTTCACCTGTGGCTATCAATGATACAAATAATTCAGCAAGGTGTCCAACAATCACTTCCCTAGCTTCACACAGCCTTCTATGGTACACCTGATCAGATCCCGGAGATGTATCCATCTTTAAGCATGTTACAACTTCAAACACCACCTTCTCTATAATAGACATTTGTTGAAATGTTGCTATTTATTTCCTCACGTTCTCTACGTTCCATGTCCTTCTCCACAGTAAATGCTTATGCAAAATGATTGTTTAGTATTTTCCCCATCTCCTGCACTTCCACACAAACGTTGCTTTGCTGATCTTTAAGGGGCATTATTCTCTCGTTTGTGCTTAATGAATTGGTACAGTGCATTTAGATTCTCCTGAATGCTATTTGCCAAAGCTATCTCATGTCGCATTTTCGCTCTCCTGACTTCCCTCTTCAGCATACTTCTGCTGCTTTTATAATCATCTAAGGATTCACATGATCTCTGTTGTAGGTACCTGACATTTACATTTAGATAAGATTCTCTACAGTATGGAACCAGACCCTTTGGCCCAAAATGTCCACACGGACGCTCTGAAGAGTAACTCACACAAAACCATCCAACTACCCTATATTTTACGACTGACGAATGCACCTAACACTATGGGCAATTTAGCATGGCCAATTCACCTGACCTGCGCATCTTGGACTGTGGGAGGAAACCGCAGCATCTGGAGGAAACCCACGCAGACACGGGGAGAATGTGCAAACTCCACACAGACTGTCGCCCGAGGTGGCAATCAAACCCCGGTCCCTGGCGCTGTGAGTCCACATGCTAACCACTGAGCCACCAACATACGTTTTGTGCTTTTTCTTAACCAAAACGTCGATTTCTATCGATATTCAGCATTCCTTATAATTACATCCAAGTTTCATTCTACCACATCCTTTCTCAATCTATTGTCATTCAGATAACCTGCCTTCTTTCTTATTTTCCTCTTTGAAGTGAATAACTTCTCATTTATCGACATTTTATGTCTGTCATGGAATGACACACTCACTGAAACTGTCCAATATAGATTGAAGCATCTCTGCATCCTCCTCGAAATTCACCCTTCCCTCCAGCTTTGTACCATAATATATGTAACAGTTAAAAAAAAGAAAATCCCTTTCACCAAACATATTGGCGTTTAAGTGAAACTCAAAGGTTCAGTCTCAGAACATAAATTGATAACTAAACAGTGAATAAAGCACAGTTATTAAAATAGCAAGGAAGAGTAGATAGGCATTAAGCGAATTTCCAAACACTGACAAACGGTTGCAAAATGAAGGGTCTCGTAACAAGCGCCTGTGAGGTTAAGAATAATGACTGCTGATTCAGAACAGAAAATGTAAAATAGTGGTTGGAAATACACGTGTATCCAAAGGGATATAAGACCATAGGAGATAGGAGCCGAAGTAGCTTATTCAGCCCATTAGGTCTGTTACGCCATTCAATATAGTCGTGGCTGATCTGGTACTCCTCAATTCATCTTTCTTGCACTTTCCCAAAAGCCTTGAATTTTTTGACTGATTAAAAATCTGTCTGTCTCAAACTGAAATGCATTTAACACATACGACTGCTGTTTGTGTTAAAATGTTCCACAGAAGTGCTCCTCTCAGAGAAAAAGATTCCTCCTCATCTCTACCTTAATTGTGTAATCCCCTAAGCTGTGTTCATATTCTTTAGTCTTATACTCTCCCTCAATGCGAAATCCAGTTTTCCCCAGTACCTTGTCCAGTTCCCTTAAAATCCTGTATGCTTCAAAATGTAAACTCTTATTCAAAGATGGGTGAAACTTCTTTTACAACAAGAACCTGATAAAGCTGCATAGAAAATACGACATTGCATGGGTTCGGAAATAGAGTAAAAATTGAAAGTCTTTCTATTCCCTGAAATCCATAGCTTAAATCTGTCAGGCCCTACCAGGAAGTGGCAGGTAACATTTAAAAGACCCCTTAAGTAATGAACCTGTTAATTACTGATCCAGTGCAACAAAGGTGAGATTGGGAGATTTAGAAGCAAGCCAAATCTGCTGTTCGAAGGTTACACCAAAACTAAGAGCAGGAACGAGACAATTTGGCCCGTTTGACCTGTTCTGCAATTGAATATGATTATGGTTGATACTCTATTTCAGTTTTCACTTTCTTACCATACCCTGTGACGCCTTGAAAACTGAAAGATTTGTGCAGCTCTTTTTTTGAATCTATTCAATGACTAGGTCTCCATATCCTTCTGTGGTAGATAATTTCACAAGTATCAGATCCGCTGAGATGGAATGACTTCCTTATCTCAGTCCAAAACCTTCCACCGCACAACCCTGAAACTTGACCCTGGTTCAAGACTCCACAACCAGGGAAACTATCCTGCTTGCTGGCAAGAACATTGTCTCTATTTAGTGCTGATTGAATCAGTGCTGGTCAAAATCAATGAGCCAAAGTGTCTTTTCCTATACTGCAGATTTCTGTTCTCAGAAACAGAAGAAACCCACTTTGGAATAAAACAAACTGACCGGTACTGAACCTTAAATCCATTGACAGAATCTGCCTGATACAAAGGGAAATCCACACTCTCATGCCAAAGGTCTGGCAGATACAGTCTAAGACAATACTTGCCTTACTGTATGCAACAGATGAAGAAAAAAAATGTGTGGCTTAATGTCTTAGGGTCGGACAGATGTGGAGTAAAAGCACGATCCATACAACAGTGGCTTAAAGCTATAATAGATTGGACTTGCTGGGGTATTTCTTTATAGAGATGGAATATTTTGGAGCCTTCGGACAGTTCACTGTCCACTGAAACATTTTGCCTTTCTTTAGTAATTCGGTGAGTGGAGCAGCTAAACTGCTTAAATTTGGCACAAATGTTCGATAAAACACTCAATCCCAGGAATGGTAGGTTTGCTCTTTTTGTCGATGGTATAGGATGTTCTTCAATTACCTTTGTTTTTTCATGCCATGGAGCTGTTTGTCCATGTACAGAACCTTGGCTCAGGAAGGTGACTTGAGCTTTGGCAATCCATTTTTAGCCATTTTTATCACCAAGCCCACCTTCCGAAGTCGAACAAAAAAAGCCTGATAAATGTTGCAAATATTCCTTCCATGTGTGACTTAAAATGACCACCCATCGATATAAATGACACAGATGGGTAATCCGGCAATGACCTTATTAGTTAGTCTCGGAAATGTGGATGGCGCATTTTTTGTGCCAAATGGCATGACTTTATATTGATCCAGTCCATTCACCGTTAGGAACGCCGAAATTACATTGATTCTTTCTGCCAGGTATCTGCCAGTATCCTCTGAATAAGGAGACATTAGGTTATCTACCTTCTCAACAATTGGTTATCTACCTTCTCAACACAGTCTGTAAAATGCGGAATGGGTTATGCATTTGTAACTGCATTGACTTTGCAATACTCCACACATAACCATCAGGTATCATCTGGTTTTGGCACTATTGTTATGAGTTAACTCATGTCACTGTAACTCACTTTGATTGTGTTATCTTGGAACATACGTTCAATTTCCTTTTCAACCTGTGCTAACTTGAGAAGGTTATGCCTAAAAGGATGTTGCTTAATCGGAATAGCACCTCCTACATCTATAATCATGCATTACTAGTTTACTACTTCCCAGTTTATTTCCACTTATCTCCCCATGTGAATATAATAACTCTTTTGGGCCATTTTGATTTTTCTCTGGAAGGTAACTCAACCATTTATCGAAATTTTTGACAACGTCCTTATTGTCCAATTAATTTGAGGTATATTCAATTCAGAATCCTCTGAAATTAGTTTTCACACCTGTGTTGTAATCAAAAACATATTCTCCTCTCGAATTCCTATACTGTCAAAATACTTTTCGAGCATCACACACTCAGTAAGATTTCTTTCTGTCTGGAGTGCATATCAAGTAGTCCACTTCACTCAATTTCCTTTCAACTTGATAAGGTCCACTAAACTTTGCTATTAAAAGTTCACCTATCACTGGTTGTAACATCAATCCTTTATCCCCAATCGCAAAATTGCAAATTTTTGTTTTTTGTCTGCTTTATGTTTCGTTGTATGCTGTGACACGTTTTAATGCTGTGTAGCAACTCTCAGCTCTATTTAATTATTCTCTAAAATTTGACATATAGTCCAGAATTCTGACTTATCAATTTCTCCTTAATCAATTTTGACAGTCCTCACACTCCATGCCCAAAAACTAATTCAAACGGCCTGAATTGGCCCATTCATTTCGTGCATCTCTAATTGCAAAAAAAGCTCCAGCAGAATTAGTTTATCCCAATCATCTAGAGAATCTTGACTATAAGCCTTTTGGTAGTCTGTACCTATTGAAAAATCCCTCTACAATCCTTATAGCTGTAACATTGAGTAACGTGAGGGCCTCTGGAAATATCATCGACACATCTGTTACCGTTAGAAAATACTAATTCCCACTTTTTGTTTAAGTGCAATCAATTAAAATTCTTGCAAAAGGTTCTTCAAATTCAGGAATACCTATTAAATGTGTGCATATTATTACTGTGTATGGCTTTCCAATTAACTGACATGTATGACCAATCTGGCAAAATAGAAATGCATCCTTGTGCCCACTAAAAATGTTTTCACTTATATTTTCCTCAGTCTTAAATGCCCCCTAAGTGGTATCTCATACGCCAGTCACAAAACTTCATTTGTACACCTCACTGGTAAAACGATTTAGTGAGCAGCTGCCCATTGCTCATCTGCCTGAATATGTGATGCTTTATATTTGAACATAAAGGTATCATTTTAAAAATAATAACATTCAGGGATACACTTAGTTCCTTTTCTATGTATGCGTTTTGATACTACGACTTTAAATCTTCATCTTTCTGCTGTAACTCAGTTAACTTATATGAGCTAAAGATGTCTGCATTGTCATCTATCTGCTCCTGGTTAATGCCAACCATCTGATTGAATCGTTCTCTGCTAATTCCACTTCAACGTTCTTATCTATACTCTTTCATGTCTTCTGTTTCATCTGGTGACTTTGCGTCCTCGTTACTACACAGTCAGGAAAAATTCTTCGAAATGTTTACGAAATAGGTCAGTTGCCTGAGATTCCACTGTCTTTTCACTGTCTTTTTTTGTTTTTGTCTCATAGTTAATTCCCGTAACTTGTTCCTTTTCTGGCAATAGTCCTTCAGAAATACATATCTCCTCATATTCCAGCATCACAGACTGAGAGGATCCCGTGTCGCTTCATATTGTAACCTCTTTACTTGCTGCTCTTTGCCTATGTGAATAGGTACTTCCTCCTTATCGAACCTCCGACCAGCTTGCATATTCATTTTCAATTGAATTTTAGCCATCTCTAAAGATTCTGATGTTGTTGCCCGCAGATTTAAATGCTCAACTACTGCTGCAATTATCTCTCCTTTCCTCATGGAAGGAGGCAGCTCCAACTCCACCTTGTCTGCTAGTTTCAGCTGCTTGGCTTTAATCACCTTTTGGAAAACCTCCAAGGTCACTTCTTACAACACCAGAAAACCTTTGGTGACTGAAAGGGCCATTATTATCACAAGCACTGCTAAAACCAAACCAAATCAAAAGACACTAGCACCAACATTCGCTGCCTTTGAGTCCAACAACTCTAATTTTAATTTGGAACGCCAGGACAAATGCCACACAGAGCCTCCAATGTGTTGTGGACCAGGCCAAATCTCTTCATACGTATCAAGGAGGTGGCATAGACGCTATCTTTGCTCACTGTTTTAAGCAGGTGTTAAGCATGTATTCTAGGCGAGAATCAGTTGGTCAAACCACTTAATTATAAACAAAACAGAATTAATTTACAAGATTACTGAGTGAAACATAAAACAGAATACCAAATAACCTATCCTATCTAAAAACCCAACAGACTATTCCAACTTCATGATGCTGTTAATGATACTTGCAACAATCCCCAGAAACATTCTTTGCAGAAAAGGTCGAGAATCAGTTGGTCAAACCACTTAATTATAAACAAAACAGAATTAATTTACAAGATTACTGAGTGAAACATAAAACAGAATACCAAATAACCTATCCTATCTAAAAACCCAACAGACTATTCCAACTTCATGATGCTGTTAATGATACTTGCAACAATCCCCAGAAACATTCTTTGGCAGAAAAGGTAAATTCAAACAAGTGCTCCAGGATGAAAGCCAGGGAGACATTACCAACCTGAACCTGCTTCTGGGTCCAGCAGC